>NC_080177.1:5112276-5187276 GCF_950295315.1 Erinaceus europaeus
ACATGCCTGGGGCTTGAACCAAAGAATTTTATGCATTCTCCCAACCCTATTCTTCTTCTTCTTCTTCTTTTTTTTTTTTTTTGCCTCCAGGCTTATTACTGGTACTCAGTGCCTGCACTATAAATACACTTTTCTTGTGGCTAGTTTTTCCTTTTTTTTTTTTTTTTTTTGGATAGGACAGAGAGAAATTGAGAGGAAAGGGGAAGATAGAGAAGGAGAAAGTAAGATAGACACCTGCAGACCTGCTTCACCGCTTGTGAAGTGAGCCCCCCCCCCCCATTGGTGGGGAGCTGGGATCCTTACACTTTGTATTATGTACACTTAACCTGTGTGCCGCCGCTGGGCCCCAGCCCCTCCCCCAGCCCTTATTCTTTTCTGGAAAGGATTAACTGGGAGTCGGGCGGTAGCACAGCGGGTTAAGTGCAAGTGGCACAAAGCACAAGGACCGGCAGAAGGATTCTGGTTTGAGCCCCCAGCTCCCCACCTGCAGGGGAGTCGCTTCACAGGTGGTGAAGCAGGTCTGCAGGTGTCTTTCTTTCTCTCCCCCTCTCTGTCTTCCCCTCCTCTCTCCATTTCTCTCTGTCCTATCCAACAGTGATGACATCAATAACAACAACAATAAAACAGCAAGGGCAACAAAAGGGAATAAATAAACATTTAAAACAATTAGAAAAAAGAAAGGATTTATTTATGTATGAGAGTGAGAGTGAGGGAACCAGAGCACCAGTCTGGTATATGCTGGGACTCCAACTTGGGCCCTCATGCCGGCAAGTCTCGCACTCTACCACTGCACACCTCCTGAAAGGCTTATCCTTGCTTTAATCACTGCCACTGCAGCTCAGTGACTGCTGAACTGCTGTCCTCTACGGGGTGACACTGGGGCCAGGCTGCCCCCACCCGGGAGGCCACCAGGGAAGCCATCTCCTGGCTTCACTGAAGATGGGGCTAAGAGCTCACAAAGGACCTAGTGAAGGGGCCTGGGACCTTCTGTGCACCGGCTCTAGGTCAGCACTGCAGTGGCCTCCGCTTAACCCCCAGGGGACTCAGGGCCCTGCTGGATGGAAAGGTGGGCAGCCCAGTTCAGCCCCCATTGTTTTGTCAACAGGGCTCTGACAACCGGGCGGCAATAGCATAATAAACAAAAAGACCATGAGGCTCACGAGGTGGAACTGAACTGGGGGAGGTGGGGCTGGGGTTCAGATTCAAGGGGCTGTAAGGTTGAGCCAGTGGAGGGGAAGGGAGCTCAGTTTTTCCAGGTGAAGAGAGCGGTGTAAACAAAGTGGCCCGGAGAAGGTGTCACTAGTAAAAGCCATGTTCTAGCCAGTCCGGCGACTACCGGCCAGTGGGGTCAGTTGTGTGTTTGGGAGGACAGTGGGCTGGAGGTGGGAGGTGGAGGCATGACGGGGTGACACGGGGAAGACTAGGGACAGCACCCAGAGCTGTTTGCCACACTCTATCCGTCTGCTGAAGTATTTCAGTAACGTAAGCAACCATAATGGCTCCGTGAGCTCCATTTCTCTAAGAGAAATACCTTCTTCTCCTCCTTTTTTTTTCCTTTAAAAACTACTTTATTTATTTTAACGAGAGAGAGATAGAGGGAAAGATACGAGAGAGAGAGAGAGAGAGAGAGAGAGAGAGAGAGAGAGACCGACCAGAGCCCTGCTCAGCTCTGGCTCACATGGTGATGCTGGGGATTGAACCAGGGGCCTCTGGACCTCAGGTATGAAGTTCTTTTTGCATCACCACTGTGGTATCTCCTCAGTCATGGGAAATATTTTTGGTTGAAAATGTTAAAAGCATTTTTTTTCATCTTTGTATTTCCTGGGTGAATTTCAGTTTTTAATGAATGTACTTATTCATGATTAACAGTGGGTTACAGGATTGTAGGATGATAGTGTATAGTATAATTCCACGCCTCCCCCACCAGCAGGATTTTCCTTCTTTCAGTATCCTACTGAGATATTAACTCAGTGTCTCCTGCATACCTGATACTGCTGAGGGACTCTCAGGATCTCTGTGTGTTTTTTTTCACTTCTTTTTGAATTTTGCGAGAGGGAGGGAAAGGAAGAGAAGAGAGACACCATAGCTCCACTCCACCATTTGCAGATCTCCCCCTGGGGCTGTCATGGTGCTCCTGTGTGGTGCCAGGGCGCCAGCCCAGGGTGTGCATTATGTCATGCTCATACTCTCCGGGTGAGCTATCTCCCACTCCCTTCTGAGCTGCTGAGACTAAGTCTAGGGGGCCAGAGATAGTGCGGCATTAGAGCAAGGGACTTGCATGCTCGAGGTCCTAAGAAGTCCCAGGTTCAATTCTCAGCACTACCGTAAGATAGAGCTGAGTGGTGCATTCCTCTCTCCTCCCCTCTCTCATTTCCCATTTTCATCTCTAGCCTCAGGAACTACCTCTACAATATGGGGCAGGCTCACCCCTCCTACCCCACCAACAGATGGAGCTGGCCTCTGTACCCAGGGCTGGGGGCTCTTCCGAGAGACTTGCCCAGGGGGTGACCTGCACAGGAATGATCTGCTCACCGTGTGTCTCAGACTCTGTGGGTCAGTGAGTGGGAAGCAGCTTCACACGCTGCCGTGTGCTTGGACTCAGCTGGAGAACGTGTTAAGACACAGAGTTTGAGTCATAGGTCTGGGGTGGAGCCTGAGATTCTGTGTTTTTTTCCTTAAATATTTTTTATTAGTGATTTCATATTGATTTACAAAATTAGGTTAAGAGCACAGACTACATTGCACAAGGACCCAGGTTCAAGTCTGCAGTCTCTCCCTGCAGGGGGAAAGCTTCACGAGTGGTGAAGCAGGGCTGCAGGTGTCTCTCTGTCTCTCTCCCTGTCCAGCTCCACCTCCCCTCTCAGTTTCTCTCTGTCTCTATCCAGTAATAACTAAATAAACAAATTGTTTTTAAAAAGATTTAAAAAAATTTAAGTTAAGAGGAGTGTAATTCCACACCTTTCCCACCACCAGAGTTCTGCGTCCCCATTCCCTCCTTTGGAAACTGCCTTAGTTTTCCCAAGATCACAGGTATGGGTTGACTATTATTTCTTATTTATTTTTTTATATTTACTTTTTTATTATCTTTATTTATTGGACAGAAACAGCCAGAAATCAAGAGGGAAGGAGGGGATAGAGAGGGAGAGAGACAGATACCTGCAGCCCTGTTTCACCACTTTTGAAGTTTTCCCCTTGCAGGTGGGGACTGGGGGCTCAAACCTGGGTCCTTGCACATTGTAACATGTGTGTTCAACCTGGTGCATCACTACTAGGCCCCTTTGACTATTATTTCTATAACTATCTGTCTATATTTTATATAGCTGCCCATTTTCTCGTATGGTCTTGTCTTCTCTTACTTTCTAAGTTACACCTACTACTTTTGAGTGTCCTCCTCTCCCCCCCTTTTTTTATTCCTCTTCTCTGTCTGGGTCCTGATGGAATTGGAGTTCAGAGCCCTCCTGCCATCTTCCCCTAACATTTCTCCCCCTCTGGGAGTACGGACCAAAATTATTTATGGGGTGAAGAAGGTGGGATTTCTGGCGTCTGAAGTTGCCTTTCTACTGGACATGGGTGTTGACAGGCGGATCCATACTCCCAGCCTGTTTCTGTCTTTCCATAGTGGGGAGATTCTGCATTTCTTTTTTTTCTATTTTTATTTATTTTCCCTTTTGTTGCCCTTTTTAAAAAATTGTTGTTGTGATTATTGTTGTTGTTATTGATGTCGTCATTGTTAGATAGGACAGAGAGAAATGGAGAGAGGAGGGGAAGACAGAGAGGGGGAGAGAAAGACAGACACCTGCAGACCTGCTTCACTGCCTGTGAAGTGACCCCCCCCTACAGGTGGGGAAAAAGCTAGTAGGTCTATTTTAGGTATATTCCAAGGGGCCAATCACTTTACTAGTTTTTGCCTGAGACTGGCATCTAAGATGCAGGTGACCTAAGTTATTGTCTGGGGAGATGGTGTTATAGTTGGAAAAAGGACTAGAAAGCTGGATTAGGGAAGAGAGTAGCTCCCAAATATGGGAAGAGTATATAAATAGAATTAACTGTAAACCCCATCGATTTGATCTGGGGCCCATAGTCAGCACAGGAGCCTGTGTAACCTCTGCACCCCTGTCTGAGCTGGCATTCTGTGGTCATGGCTAGGAACATTCCAGGCTGCACTAATTTCAGGACCCATCATCCTTGGGTGATAGGTAGAGTATGTTGTCCAACCTCCCTTCGGTGAATGGAACATTCCCTACCCTTGTCGATCCACACTGAGGGTGAGGTCCTATAGTGCCCACAGAGGGGTCCATTATGTTGTTCCTGATGGAGATGACCAGTGACAGTGGAGAAAGAGATCTGTTAGAGGTCTAGGCCCCTCACGTCTCCGTGGGACTCCCAGGACTCCCTGACTAGGGTCCCAGGTCATGGGGTGGCCTGGTAGTGACTAAAGAGTCATCGTTATTGGGTAATATTTCTGCCTCCTTGGCGCCTTCCCTCAAGTCAGGGTGTTACAAGCCAGTCGTGTCTGTAGTGAAACAAGCATGTTTGGGCTCCAAACACACATCTTGCCGTCTTCTTGTCCTTGTTGTTTACAGAAAAACAGGGCAATGGGAGGCTGCCAGCCTCTCCTTCACACAGCAGACCTCAGATTTGGCTCTAAAAACTCAGAGGGTTTTTTTTTTTTTTTTTTTTTTTTTTTAAATCAGGGCAGGCCCAGCTCTGGAAAGAACAGGAATGAGAAGACCTGGCCTTAGACCCTCCCTGCTATCTCTTTCTCTTTCTCGGCTCTCCCCTCCACCCTGTCATCCTCAGGCTCAGTTAGGCAGCATGTGCTGTGGTTCTTGGGAAGTTTGTCTGAGGGTCTTTCTTTTGGTTCTCCCACTGTTGGCTCAAGGGTGTGGAGCCACTCAGCAACTCCAGTAGTTGGGGAGTCGGGCGGTAGCACAGCAGGTTAAGTGCATATGGCATGAAGCACAAGGAACAGTGTAAGGATCCCAGTTCAGGCCCCTGGCTCCCCACCTGCAGGGGAGTCACTTCACAGGTGGTGAAGCAGGTCTGCAGGTGTCTATCTTTCTCTCCCCCCTCTGTCTTCCCCTCCTCTCTCCATTTCTCTCTGTCCTATCCAACAATGACAACATCAATAACAACAGCAATAATGACTACAACAATAAAACAACAAGGGCAACAAAAGGGAATAAATAAATAAATAAATATATTAAAAAAAGGAATAGGAAAGTTATCAGGGGAGGGGACGGGATATGGAGTTCTGGTGGTGGGAATTGTACTCCTCTTATCTTATGGTATTGTCAATGTTTCCACTTTATAAATAAAAATTTTTAAAAAGTTAAGAACTGGGAATTATAGTACAATGGTTATACAAAAAGAGTCTCGTGCCTGAGGCTCCAAGGTCCCAGGTTTGACCCCCCAGGAACAACCATAAGTCAGGGCTGAGTTTTTCTTTCTGTTTCTTTCTGTATGTATCGCTCTCTCATCAAAATAAAATAAACAGACAAAAGAAATAAAAAGGAATAAAAGGCACTGTTGTTCCTGTCTCAGAGTGTTATTATGTGGAGCGAACAAGATAGGATGATATTTGAGAAGAGTAAAAACAACAAGAACAAAAGAACTGGTTCAGGTTATCATAACACTTGTCATTTTCATTCAAATACAGGGTCTGTAGAACGGATCTTGTCTTTCTGCTTAAAAGGTAATTTTGTGGTGAGGCCCAGTTGCTTTAAAAAAAAGTTAAGCATGGCTGGGGGCGTCTGATAAGACTGTGCACTAGACTCTCAAGCTTGAGGCCCCAGAGCACCAAGGGTCACCACCACGTCAGAATTTAGCAGTGCTTTGATCTCTCTCTCCCGTGCAAATAATTTAAAAATAAGTTCTAATATTCCCCCCCTCCTTCTTCACCAGAGCACTGCTCAGTTTCTGACTGATGATGGTGTGGGGAATTGATTCTGGGACCTTGAAGCCCCAGGATGAGAATCTCTTTGCATAAGCATTATGCTATCTCCCCTGCTCCCTCAAAAATAATTTTGATAGGGCGCCAAAGTAAAAACCCTGTGGTGAGGGGGAGGGTAGACATTCAGCTTCCCAGGGCGGAGGGGTGGGGGTTGAGGGTGGGTGGGTGGAATGGGACACAGTCTTTTGGTGGTGGGAATGGTGTTTATGTATACTCCTATTAAAGTGTAGTCATATAAACCACTATTCAATCAATATGAGAGGGGAAATATTGATCATATGTCTAGAACTCTTTAAAACACAGACTGAGTCTTTTTAATACATAGGCTGAGACTTTGATATGTTGACCCAAAAGCCTAGACGAGGGAGAACAGAAGCAACCGGTGGCACAGGTATATACAAGATGTTGGGTGTTATACAGCAAACCCTAACAAAAGGGACTTTTCAAAGTTAACCCAATTACCAAATAATGTGATGATAACATTAACTATCCATTGTCTTCTTGAACCCTAAGACAACAGGAACCTCACATTTCCACTACAGAGACTATATTTCCCCCAGTCCTGGAACCTTAGGGTGGGGACCACTTTCCTGCATGCTTCTCTCAATTCATATTAAATAATATTGCATCAAATAATATTGGTTGCCGATCGCAACCTAATCAACACAACGAGTGCCACCCCAGCATGCTTCACTTCAGACTGTGTCCAGAGATTTCAGAAGTAGAATGACAAACCCTTCAGCTTCATCACTTGGGTGAGACCTTTCCTTTCATAGTATTCTCTAGTTCCATTCCAGGTGGTCCACTCCCCAGTGAAGTCCCCAAACCTAGATATAATCCAGGTCCCCTGAGATAGAGCATATGTTCACACATGTCTATAAACCAGGGAAATATATATACCTGAAAGCAGAAGTACACAAGAGTCTGCAGAGAGTACTTCCCCCCCCCCCCCAAATACTTCATCTGCACTATTCCAGCCTTTAGGTCCATGATTGTTCAACAATTTGTTTGGCTTTGTATGTTAACTCTCTTTTCAGCCACCAGGTCCCGGATGCCAACATGATGCCGACCAGACTTCCCTGGACTGACGACCCCACCAATGTGTCCTGGAGCTCTGCTTCCCCAGAGCCCCACGCTACTAGGGAAAGAGAGAGGCAGGCTGGGAGTATGGATCGACCAGTCAACGCCCATGTTCAGTGGGGAAGCAAATACAGAAGCCAGACCTTCTGCCTTCTGCAACCCACAATGACCCTTTGTCCAGGCTCCCAGAGGGATAGAGAATGAGAAAGCTATCAGGGGAGGGGATTGGGATATGGAGATCAGGTGGTGGGAATTGTGTGGAGTGTACCCCTCCTATCCTACGGTTTTGTTAAGGTCTCCTTTCTTAAATAAAAAAAAAGAAAAAGGGAAAAAATTTGAAAGGCACAATTAAAAAAAAAAAGTTAGCGGTTTCCAGTCGTTGGCTCTTGTAACCATTCTGGGAAAGAAGAAAGATTCTTTTACCAGGAAATCTATGGCTTTCTCGCTTTACCATGCATGAACCCAGGCTTGAACCTCAAGACCACATGTGGAAGTTCTGGGGGTGAAATGAAAAATCCGCAGGCAAAGAATGAAAGGGGAGGAGAGAAAATGACTGTGAGCACCTGGAGTGGAAACCTCACAGATTCTGTTTGTAACCAATCAGCTCACACTCTCCGGATTTTGAGGTAACCAATCAGCTTGCATTGCACCCAGTTTGAAAAGGATAAAAGCCCCCACCTGCAGGGGGAAACTGCACAAGTGGTGAAGCAGGGCTGCAGGTGTCTCTCTGTCTCTCCCTCTCATCTCCCTCTTCCTCTGCATTTCTGGCGGTCTCTATCCGATAAATAAATAAAATAAGAAAATATAAAAAGAAAAGGATAAAAGCTGGATGCCAAGAGGGAGGTGGTTCAGGTGTGGGAGGCATCGGCCTGAAACCGTCCTACCGTCCTCCTGAAATGAACGTGACTCCCTGCTCTCCACATGGCTTCAGTCTTGTTCTTCGGCTGCAGTTCTGTTACACTCTAGAGCTGTAACATTTTTTTGTGTCTCTCCCTTGGAAATGTAAAGAGTGGGTCTGGGGGAGGTTGACTGGGGAGGGGGAAATAATGTATGCACAAGACCTTGGTGATCCACCCCCCCAAATGAGTAAATAAAAGACAAGCTCTCTCTCCCTCTCTCCCACTCTCTTTCCCTCCCTCCCTCCCTCCCTCTCTCTTTTGCCACCACCACCCCCCCTCCGCCCCCGCCAGGAAAGGAATATGAACTTCTTATCAACTTCATGGGTTACACAGAGGCTTTAAATAGGAGAGTCACATCTTAGATTGTGCTTTCTTTTCTTTCACCTGTTTTTTTTCTTTGTATAGGATAAAGACTATTACAATGAACGATATATTTTAAGTTTCCACATCTAACATGTCTTGAAAGCCACAGGGTACACATTGACATTCCAGTACAAAAATCCCCGTGGAATTTTATTTATAGAAGCAATAATTAGAAGCAGACACACTCTACGGACTATTTTAATATAGCACGCTGGTCTCTATTTTCGTCTCTATTGAATTATAAGCCCTGTTTGAATTGCTGTGAAGTCTGGGCAAATCCAACAGGACCAGAGGTGATTATTGCTTGCTATTTTTATTTGCATTTTCAATAGAAATATAATTTTTCTTGGGACAGTTTATCCCAGTAACCACTTCAGTGTTTTCTGAGTCTCCTGGGCTGTCGGCATTACATCACTTCTGCAATGAATCTACCTAATAATCTAATTCCTTTCACACTTTGAGAAACCAGGGGCTGAGTACAGAGTGACAGCATCTTCCTTAACTCTTTACAGATACTGTGAATGTTATTTGGTGATTCCTAAATCTACCCAGACTTCCTTTCTTCTTTTAATACATATAATTTGTAATAGTTTTCTTGAATCACTCTCTTGGTGGGGGGGGGTAATGATTTACAAGATGATTGTCTCATGAGTACAATTTTTTCTCTCCTTATGATAGGTGTCTGCCACTTGCCTTTCAACTTTTTACTAAAGGTTTGAATCTAGAGTTGCAAAGATATTACAAGTAGCTAGTTATAAATCCTTTAATATGACTCACTAGCTATTAACATTTTAACACATTCTCTCTCTCCCTATCTTTTATACAAGCATATAGATAGCCTTCAAGAGTACGCTGCAGCTATTATAACTATTTATCCTTAAATATGTCAGCTTGTAACAACAAAGATATTACTTATTTTATAAGAGAGAGAGAGGCAGAGAGACAAAGACTGCTCAGCTCTGGCATGTGGAATTTAAGCCGGGACTTTGGGTAAGCAGGTCTTGTGTTCTACCCTGAGCTATGCTCCAGACCTGTATAACAATATTACCAAATTCAGTATATTTAACAGTGATATGATACATAAATAAATAATGTGAAAACCTTTTTTTTTTGGTTATTACTAGAGCCTCACTCATCCAAGATTACTTTTTTAGATAGACATGGGGAGAGACAAAGAAGCAGAGAGAGAGAAAGAATGGGAGAGAGAGAGAGAGAGGGAGAAAGAGAGAGTTCAAACAACAAAGCTTCCTTCATTGTGGTAGGGGTCAGTCTTGAACCTGTGTTGTGCACATGGCAAAGCACTGCACTAGCCAAGTGAGCTATTTTGATGGCCTCCAGAATACATGTTTTTAATCAAATGCCACAAATTATTCCAAGAACATCCTTTTTGTTTGTTTGTTTTTTTGGTTGATGCAGCATCAAAATCAAGATACTACCTCTGACTTTCCCATTCTTTCATTCTTTACTTACAAATATTTTGCTGGCGCTGGGTTACACATAGTCATAATTTTACCACTCAAGTCCACCTTTTCACTCAGACATAGAGACAGTGGGAGACAGTGAGCAAGAGTGAGTGAGGAGAGAGAGAGAAAGAATGAGAGGGGAGAGAGAGTACCCAAGCATGGAGCTTCCCCTGATGTCACTGAGTGTTCCATGGGTGCCAGGACTCAAACCCAGGACCTCAGGAAAACATAGCTTTGCTAAGTGAGCTGTCTCCCACCTTGGAATAATCATCTTTATTTAAAATAATATATATTGGGCTGGCTGGTGGCTCATCAGGTAGCTTCCAAGTTACTGTTCTCAAAGACCTGAGTTCAAGCCCCTGGTCCCCACCTGCAGGGAATGGGGAAAGCTTCCTGAGTCGTGAAACAGGTCTGAAGGTGTCTCTCTTTCTCCCTTCCTCTCTGTCTTCCTCTCCTCTCAATCTCTCTCTGCTCTATCAAATAAAATAAAGGGAGAAAGAAAGGAAGAAACTGAAAAAAAGCTTCTAGGAGTGGTGAATAAGTTGTGTAGGCATTAAGCCCCAGCGACAACCCTGGTGGCAATAAAGAAATGCATATGAGGGGGATGGGCGGTAGCACAGTGGGTTAAGCGCACATAGTACAAAATGCAAGGACCAGCACAAGGATCTGGGTTCGAGCCCCTAGCTCCCCACCTGCAGGGGGGGGGTTGCTTCACAGGCGGTGAAGCAAGTCTGCAGGTGTCTGTCTTTCTCTTCGCCTCTCTGTCTTCCCCTCCTCTCTCCATTTCTCTTTGGCCTATACAACAACAACAGCAATAACAACAAGGGCAACAAAATGGAGAAAATGGCTGCCAGGAGCAGTGAATTCATCGTTCAGGCACTGAGCCCCAGTGACAACCCTGGAGGCAAATAAAAGAAAAAGTACATATGAAAGTGTACTGTGGGCCCTAACACCTCTATAAAATGAAAGGGGTTGTGAGAGTAGATAGCATAATGGTTATGCTAACAGACTCTCATGCCTGAGGCTCCATAGTCCCAGGTTTAATTCCCCCACATTATCATAAACCAGAGCTGAGCAGTGCTCTGGTAAAAAAGAAAGAAGGAAAAAAATGAAGGGGTTATTACTATGTGCATCCTCTGGTGTGCTAGTAGCTTAATGAGTTCAGGCTCCTGAGTTATTAAGGCAGATGAAATGGGAATCACTCTGAAGAATTATCTTACTCATTATACATTATACATACATATATGTGCACACACACATGCACACACACACACACACTGACTTCCATAGGATCTTATTCATTATACATTATACATACATATATGTGCACACACACATGCACACACACATGCACACACACTGACTTCCATAGGATCTTACTCATTATACATATATAATACATATATATGCACACACACATGCACACACACACACACTGACTTCCATAGGATCTTACTCATTATACATATATAATACATATATGTGCACACACACATGCACACACATACACACTGACTTCCATAGGATCTTACTCATTATACATTATACATACATATATGTGCACACACACATGCACACACACTGACTTCCATAGGATCTTACTCATTATACATATATAATACATATATGTGCACACACACATGCACACACACACACTGACTTCCATGGGATCTTACTCATTATACATTATACATACATATATGTGCACACACACATGCACACACACACACATGCACACACACGCACACACACACACACACACACTGACTTCCATAGGATCTTACTCATTATACATTATACATACATATATGTGCACACACATGCACACACACATGCACACACACTGACTTCCATAGGATCTTACTCATTATACATATATAATACATATATGTGCACACACACATGCACACACACACACACACTGACTTCCATAGGATCTTACTCATTATACATTATACATACATATATGTGCACACACATGCACACACACATGCACACACACACACACACACACACACACACTGACTTCCATAGGATCTTACTCATTATACATTATACATACATGTGCACACACATGCACACATACATGCACACACTGACTTCCATAGAATCTTACTCATTATACATTATACATACATATATGTGCACACACATGCACACACACATGCACACACACGCACGCACACATGCACACACACACACACACACATACACACTGACTTCCATAGGAGGGAGAGAGGGAAGTAAGTGTACCACTCTGGTGGGCTGATGCTGGGAATTGAACTGGGAGCCTCAGACATGCAAGTCCTGTGCTCTTTCTAGCCCCCAAATGGGCATCTCTTGAAAGCCAGAGGGAGCCAGGCTGTCATCCATTACTTGTCTGGCTTTGGGCAAAGTCATTCACCTATCCTGGGGCCGCAGTGGTGCATCTATAAAGCGGGGTCCCCGCTCCTCCCTGGTAGCTTATTATTGGGTATATGCACAGCTGAACTGACCATGTCCAGAGAGGGGGATTGAAGTGTGAAGATTGGGGTGTGAAGTCAGGGGGCAGTGCTCCCCAAGCCTGGCTCTTCATTCATTTCCTAGGGAACTTAAAAAAAAAGGGGGTGAGGGAGACAGCATAATGGTTAGGCAAAGAGACTCATGCCTGAAGCTCCAAAGTTCTAGGTTCAATCCCCCTCACCACGATAAGCCTGAGCTGAGCTCTGGTAAAAAACCCAACCCAACCCAACCCTGATGTCAATTATATCTGCATCTCTGGGGGGTGAGGCCAGATCCCAGTAGCTTCCAAAACTCCCAGATGAGTCTAATGCTAATAGGTTGGGGCTGGGAGATGGCTCAGTCAGTAGGGTACATACATTTGCATGAGCTTTGGGGTCACGTGTAGCACCAAGGGCAGCACTAATGGCCGTGAATGGGGGGGGGGCAGTGACATAGTTTCCCCTTTCCCTCTTCTCTTGCAGAGACAGAGAAAAATTGAGAGGGGAGGGAGAGACTAAGAAGGAAAGAGACAGAAAGATACCTACAGCACTGCCTCACCACTCATGAAGCTTTCCAAGTGCAGGTGGGGACCAGGGCTTGAACCCAGGTCCTTGTGCACTATAATGTGCAAAGGTGAGCCACCTCCTGCCCCCCTCCCCTGTTGGTATGCATGAGACCCTTTCTGTTTCATTTGGTTTAAATCCCCCCTGCTTAACACTATTCTATTTACATAACCACTTCATTCTATTTACATAACCATTGTTAACAAGTTCCACCCTCCCTCCAGGGCATTTGTGGTTCAGTGATAGGATTCTCGACTAATCTGCCCCCTCCTTGTCACACTCTGATTTTTACCAGTCACTTTTCTCTCCACCCTCTCTATGTCACATCCTGTTTCCACCCTACTTGGCAAGTATATATAAAGACAGCATTGTGAGTTTTACTGTACCTTGAGTTTAGCTTAGCTCGTCTTAGATTGTGCTGCGTCCTGCATGAATAAAGAGATGCTGCGTACAACTCAGCCATGAGTCCCTGGTCGTCTGTTACCCGCCTGTGAAGCCAGCCCGGCGAAAACAACATAACCCGTCGAAAACAACACTCCCCTCCTTTTTCTCTAAGGGAAAAACTTTTGGTCCAGGAAAGCTGCTCACTCATTATCAAGTATGGTCCAGGCCCAGGGTTCATTCCCCAGTGATACATTAAAAAGAAAGAAAGAAAGGAAGAGGGGGTCGGGCGGTAGTGCAGAGGGTTAAGTGCATGTGGTGCAAAGTGCAAGGACCTGCAGAAGGATCCCGGCTTTCACAGGCGGTGAAACAGATCTGCAGGTGTCTGTCTTTCTCTCCTCCTCTCTGTCTTCTCCTCCTCTCTCCATTTCTCTCTGTCCTATCCAACAATGACATCAAGAATAACAATAATAACCACAACAAGGCTACAATAACAAGGGCAACAAAAGGGGGAAAAATGGCCTCCAGGAGCGGTGGATTCATGGTGCAGGCACTGAGCCCCAGTGATAACCCTGGAGGCAATATATATATATGGAGAGAGAGAGAGAGAGAGAGAGGAAGGAAGAAAGAAAGGAAGGAAGAAAGAAAGAAAATAATTGAGCCTATCCTTTTCTTCTCTTCCTTTTTTAACCTTTTTTTTAAATTAAAAAAAATTTATTTATTTATTCCCTTTTGTTGCCCTTGTTGTTTTATTGTTGTAGTTATTGTTGTTGTTGTATAGGACAGAGAGAAATGGAGAGAGATGGGGAGACAGAGAGGGGGAGAGAAAGACAGACACCTGCAGACCTGCTTCACTGCTTATGAAGTGACTGCCCTGCAGGTGGGGAGCAGGGGCTCGAACTGGGGTCCTGTGCTTTGTGCCACGTGCACTTAACACGCTGTGCTACCGCCCAACTCCCAGTCTTTTCTTCCTTTGTGACTATGACAAAAAAAAAGTGAATAGAAGGTGGGATTCTAAGTCTGGGGCAGGAACTTGACAGTGGATAAGATTCCAGGTCCCTCAGACATAAGCTGTCAAGCCCTGGGCTCCTGGTGTCACGGATATACAGAGGCGGGATTTGCTAAATGACATCACTGGGGGACTAACATGGCTAGATGGCAGCATCCTCTCTAAGCCTCCCTCCCCAACGTCCAAAGGATCTTATGTTTAAAAATGCCCCTTAGGGAGTCGGGCTGTAGCACAGCGGGTTAAGCGCAGGTGGTGCAAAGCACAAGGACCGGCATAAGGATCCCGGTTCAAACCCCGGCTCCCCACCTGCAGGCGGTGAAGCAGGTCTGCAGGTGTCTATCTTTCTCTCCTCCTCTCTGTCTTCCCCTCCTCTCTCCATTTCTCTCTGTCTTATCCAACAACAATAATAACTACAACAATAAAACAACAAGGGCAACAAAAGGGAATAAATAAATAAAATAAATATTTAAAAAAATGCCCCTTAATGACAGCTCTACACCCAAACGCTGCTGCAGTCACCTCTTGCAAACACCAGCAATATACTTAGGTGCATAATAAGCACATGATGCAGTGGGCCCTGGGATTAGCAGAGGACTGTCATCTTGACCACAGGCCGTGCTGTTAGGGAGGGAGAGGCTTCCCGGAGACCACGGGGGCCCTTCTGTGGAGAATCCCGGCGTGGGCGCGTGGGCAGGACGGACGCTGGAGCTTTGCGCTCAGAGAGTGCTTATGCTAGCATCTTCCTGCAGTGCCTCGAACCCTGTGCCTTTATTTTCAAAGTTGGGGAGGGTGTTCCCGTTCTGCTAAGGGGTGACTGTGGTGAGTTTGTTGGCTTTCGTCGTGAGAGAAATTCAAGGCCGAGCCACTGGATTTAAAAAAGACAATTTATTTATTTGTTTGTTTTTATTGCCACCAGGGTTATGGCTAAGGCTCAGTGCCAACAGTTTCCAGCGGCCATATCCTCCCTTTCCATTTTTTTTTTTTTGCCTCCCGGGTTATTGCTGGGGATTGGTGCCTGCACTATGAGTCCATTGCTCCTGGAGGCCATTTTCCCCATTTTTGTTGCCCTTGTTGTTATTGGATAGGACAGAGAGAAATGGAGAGAGGAGGGGAAGACAGAGAGGGGAGAGAAAGACAGACACCTGCAGACCTAGTTCACTGCTTATATAGCGAAGCCACTGCAGGTTGGGAGCTGGGGGCTCGAACCAGGATCCTGGCGCCGGTCCTTGTGCTTCAAGCCATGTGTGCTTAACCCGCTGTGCTACCGCCCACCCCTTCTTTCTATTTTTTTTTTTATTTGACAGGACAGATAGAAACAGAGAGGAGGAAGAGATAGAGGGACGAGAAGGAGGAGGTCACTTCCTACGTGGTTGCTGTGTGTGAAAGATGGTGTGGAAATGGGGTAACAGCGTTTCTGTCTCTTAGGACAACGAGGTGTATGCTTTAGTCAAAGCCTATCAGACATTCCAGAAAAACTAAAATAATAATAATAATAATAATAATTAAGCGAGCTAGAATTAACCTAAGCTGCCTGAAAAGGAGATTTGTACACACAGGAGCCCAAGAGGCTTAAGTCAGTTTGTCAGTGCTCACCTGTGGCCGAGGTGTAGCTTCTTGGGCAGGGAGATGTGTGGTGGGCATGCCTCAGAACACCAGGGTGTGGACTCTTCAGCTGCTGTGTGTCGACAACCTCTTCCCTGATGCAAAGTGGGTACTATCTCCACTTACTTCCCGGGGTGATAAGCCCCATCCGAAGTTGCACAGCAGACAAGTGATGAGACCGGAGCCCTGGGGGTGATAGACAGACTCCACTCTTTCGAAAGCAGCACTCAGGAAGCCAGGGAGCCCAGGCTGTCAGGTTCACCAGCTACATCTCTGGCTCCCAGGAATAGAAGGGCTTGTGAGCCTTTGTGTTGCCTTTGCAGGAAGCAATCAAGTTGACAGTAACACTTGTAGAAGTCCTGCAGTTGGGGGTCGGGCGGTAGCGCAGCGGGTTAAGCACACGTGGCGCAAAGTACAAGGATAGGTGGAAGGATCCCCGGCTCTCCACCTGCAGGGGAGTCACTTCACAGGCGGTGAAGCAGGTCTGCAGGTGTCGATCTTTCTTTCCACCTCTCTGTCTGTCTTCCCCTCCTCTCTCCATTTCTCTCTCTCCTATCCAACAACAATGACAACAATAATAGTAACAACAACACTGATAAACCACAAGGGCAACAAAGAGGGAAAAATGGCCTCCAGGAGCAATGGGTTCGTAGTGCAAGCACCGAGCCCCAGCAATAACCCTGGAGGCAAAATAAATAAATAAACAAAAAAGGAGAAACGAAGGAGTCCTGCAGTGTTTCCAGAACATTTTCCTCTGACCTTCACATCCCCGCCCCAACATTATGTGATTATGTGACAGGCGGCCGGGCCTCTCCCTGCTCTGCCTGTGACATCTGGGAATGTCCCTGGCCTTCCTGCAGAAGCTCCTGTGTAAATTCATCCAGAACATTCTGTAGACCATCAAGATGTGGCTCTGGTCCTCATGCTTAGTGTGACCTCACTACGACTTCTGGGCCCTTTCCCGCCTGCTTCCCCCGGCGTGGCCGAGGCCAGAGCTATAGTGAACGCGTCTTAAAAGCCCATTCCTGATTTTCTAAAATTCAGGTGTAGAGAATCACAGCATTCGGAGCCTGGGAAGACCTTAAAAGATGAGGCTTTTTTTGCTTGTTGTTTTTTAACTGGGGGGGGGGGGATTAATGGTTTACAGTAAATACAGTTAGTTGTTGGTACATGTGTAAAATTTCTCGCTTTTCTGAAAAACTCTCCCACCTCGCCTCTTTAGGTCCTCCTCTACCATGATGCCCCAGGACCCGAAAGCCCCCCCACCATCCAGGATGCACCAGGACCTGAAAGCCCCCACCCCACCTCCACCCCAGAGTCTATTACTTGGTGCCGTACACCAAACCCAGTCCAAGTTTTGCTTTGTGTTTCCTCTTTCTGTTATTATTTCTCAACTTCTGCCTATGGGTGTGTATACCTATGCTTATAGCTGCCCAATTTATTTATTTTAAAAATTTATTTATTGGGAGTCAGGCAGTAGTGCAGCAGGTTAAGCGCAGGTGGCGCAAAGCGCAGGGACCGGCTTAAGGATCCCGGTTTGAGCCCCCGGCTCCCCAGCTGCAGGGGAGTCACTTCACAAGTGGTGAAGCAGGTCTGCAGGTGTCTGTCTTTCTCTCCCCCTCTCTGTCTTCCCCTCCTCTCTCCATTTCTCTCTGTCCTATCCAGCAACGACATCACAATAATAATTACAATAATAATAATAACAATAGTAATTACAACAATAAAACAACAAGGGCAACAAAAAGGGAACAAATAAATATTAAAAATTACTTATTAATGAGAGGGATAGGAGGAGAGAGAAAGAACCAGAGGTGACTCTGGTACATATGCTACCAGGGATTGAACTCAGGACCTCATGCTTGAGAATCCAACACTTTACCCACTGTGCCACCCCCGGACCACTATTTATTTATTTATTTTTGGAGTGAGGAAAAAAATGTTCATGGCTCAACATTCAAAGGGAAATGTGTGCAATAGACTTGGAAGAGTTTCCTGACAAATGCCTCAAGGGCTTACGGCAGCTGATTCTCAGCTCTCCAGAAATTAGAAGCAGATGGTGAGATCAGGATGCCCCCCCCCCACTTAATCAGATATCTCTGGGAGATCAGGATGCCCCCCCATTTAATCAGATATCTCTGGGAGATCAGGATGCCCCCCCATTTAATCAGATATCTCTGGGAGGAAGAATGCCCCCCCCATTTAATCAGATATCTCTGGGAGGAAGAATGCCCCCCCATTTAATCAGATATCTCTGGGAGGAAGGATGCCCCCCCATTTAATCAGATATCTCTGGGAGGAAGGATGCCCCCCATTTAATCAGATATCTCTGGGAGATCAGGATGCCCCCCCATTTAATCAGATATCTCTGGGAGATCAGGATGCCCCCCCATTTAATCAGATATCTCTAGGAGATCAGGATGCCCCCCCATTTAATCAGATATCTCTGGGAGGAAGGATGCCCCCTCCATTTAATCAGATATCTCTGGGAGATCAGGATGCCCCCCCCATTTAATCAGATATCTCTGGGAGGAAGGATGCCCCCCATTTAATCAGATATCTCTGGGAGGAAGGATGCCCCCCCATTTAATCAGATATCTCTGGGAGATCAGGATGCCCCCCCCCCCCATTTAATCAGATATCTCTGGGAGGAAGGAGCGGCTATGGTGTGTTTGAGGAGCTTCCTGAGTGGTTCCAAAGTGCCAGGTTGAGACTCCTGGTAAAGGGGCTTTGGGTGGGTGGGTGCTGCCTTTGTAAAACTCAGCAGGCATTTAGAGAACCAAGTTTTCATATCACAGCACCAAAAGGTGCTACCTTGCCGGCGTGCCATTTCAATTTACAATCTCCCCCCGCACAACCCATGCTAAGGGGGTGCCCCTGGGTTCGTGGCATTTCTCTGATTTGATTTGGCTCTGGCTGGACAGTCCTCAATGTGGCTTTTAGGTGGCTCCAACCTGGAGGTGAGAGCAGGAAAGATAAAGCATGGTCTCTGTCATTGCTGCTGGGGAAACCAGGCGTTCGCTGGTGAGCTACTTGACTCAGGGCTTTGGAGTGGACCGATGTTGACCTCACAGCCTGGGATGTTGACAGTGGAACAATGTTGACCTCACAGCCTGGGAGACAGGAGGAAAGGGGAAAGGGACCAGGGATGCCAGCTGGCATTGGCTAAGGCCTTCCTTATAATGCAGGAGACGCCCGGAGATGGTTTGCAGAACCCTCGCTGTGTCTCTCTGAATGTGCCTAGGTGAGGGAGGGGCAGAACTTCTTTTCTCTTGGAACTGTTGGGCTCCAAGTTCAAAGCCACTTCCAGTGACACTTAGTGTCATTCCAGTGGGAGTTGCTCTAATGTCACCCTTACAGGGGTGGTGGCCACCTTTCAGCACCAAGAAAGGAGAGGTGTGAACATGTGAAAGGCGTGAATAGCTGTGAAGGTGTGGAAACACTTCCAGCCTCCAGATACTATCTCTATTTTTTTCTTTTTCCTCCAGGGTTATTGCTGGGGCTTTTTGCCAGCACTAGGAATCCACTGCTCCTGGAGGCCATTTTTCTCCATTTTATTGGATAGGACAAAGAAATTGAGAGAGGAGGGGGAGACAGAGAGGGAGAATGATAGACACCTATAGACCTGCCTTACTGCTTACAGATGGAGAGCCGGGGTCTCAAACCCAGATCCTTGCGTAGCTCCTAGTGCTTTCTGCTATGTGTGCTTTACTGAGTATGTCACCACTGGCCCCTGTATCTTTCTCTTTCTCTCATTAAAATAAAATAAAAATATTTTATTTTTTAAAATATTTATAGTGTATACACAATCACATTTGTTTATTTACTTTATCAGAGCACTGTTTAACTCTGGATGATAGTGGTGCAGGGGATTAAACCTGGGACTTTTGAGTCTCAGGTAAGAGAGTCTCCTTGCAGAACCATTATGCTGTCTACCCACTTCCCAACATAAACATATATATATACATATAGCCTCCAGGGTTATCGCTAGGCCTTGGTGCCTGCACTATGAATGCACTGCTCCTGGTAGCCATATTTTTTCCATTGTTATTGCTGTTATTGTTGTTGGTTAGGACAGAGAGAAATTGAGAGAGTAGGGGAAGACAGACAGAGAGAAAGACAGATACCCGCAGACCTGCTTCACCATCTGCAAAGCCACCTCCGTACAGGTGGGGAACTGGTGGCTTGAACTGGGATCCTTGTGCTTCACATTATGTGCACTTAAACTGGTGTGCCACCACCTGGGCCCCCAACACAAATATTTTAAAAAGAAGTAAAGAAGTGAGGGAGAGAGAGAGAGAGAGAGAGAGAGAGACAGAGGACATGACTCTACCTTCTTGAGTGCAAGCCCTGTGCTCCACCACCGGGCCACTTCCTTAGTTACAAAATGTTAGTCTTTTTTTTTTTTTTTTTCCTCCAGGGTTATTGCTGGGTTCAGTGCCTGCACCATGAATTCACTGCTCCTGGAAGCCATTTTTTCCCCCTTTTGTTGCCCTTGTTGTGGTTATTATTGTTGTTGATGTCGTTCGTTGTTGGATAGGACAGAGAGAAATGAAGACAGAGAGGGGGAGAGAAAGATAGACACCTGCAGACCTGCTTTACCACCTGTGAAGTGACTCCCCTGCAGGTGGGGAGCTGGGGCCTGGAACTGGGATCCTTGACGCTGGTCCTTGCGCTTTGCGCCACCTGCGCTTAACCCACTGCGCTACCGCCCTACCCCGTCTTTTTTTTATATATAAAATAAAAATATCAACAAGACTGTAGGATAAGAGGGATATAATTCCACACAATTCCTACCACCAGATTTCCATATCTCATCCCCTCCCTTGAAAGCTTTCCTATTCTTTGTCCCTCTGGGAGTATAGACCCCAGGATCATTATGGGATGCAGAAGGTGTGAGGTCTGGCTTCTGTAATTGCTTCCACAGAACATGGGTGTTGGCAGGTCAGTCCTTACTCACAGCCTGTTTCTGTCTTTCTCTAGTGGGGCAGGGCTCTGGGGAGGTGGGGTTCTAGGACACATTGGTGAGATCATCTGCCCAGGGAAGGCAGGTTGGCATCATGGTAGCACCTGCATCTTGGTAGCTGAAAAAGCATTACAATATGAAGATATTGTTCTTTTTATATCCTAAAATGTTAGTCTTTACCAGGGACATTTTCCCCCAGACACAGCAGCTCTTTGCTCCTCAGCCAGACCCAGGCCTGCTGCCCAGAGCCCGCAAGTCTCAGACACTGAGGACGAGCTGAGCCCAGTGGTTAGTACCTGGCTCTCACTTGTGGGTCTGAGCTGGCAGCTCTGCCACCCCAGTTTGGATGATGGCTCCTTGGCCTCAGACGCTGTGACCCCTTGTGTCAGGTTCTGGAGGAGGAAAGGCGAGAGAGGGAAGCTGCTGAACTAATTTCATCTTGTCCCCACGGCTTCAAACACTAGCCTCTCTTGTGCCATATTTAGGCAACTAGCCAGGATTTAAGAAAAAAAAAAAGCCTGAGCACGGACTCAACTGAGCTTCTGAGTTGTGGCACATGCTCAGGGCTCCTGTCTGGGCTGTTCCCAACACGTCTTTGGCTGTGGGGAAACAGGCATCATGTTCAGCCACTGAAAGAACTTTCTGGAAGCTGGCTAGCTGGGCTTGCCCACTCTTATTTTTAGGCAGTTTGGGTGGAAGCCGGGCCTGGCCTTTCAAAGACCAGCCTCCCAAGCCGAGGATCTGGGCCTTGCTGGCATTCCAAGGCAGGCCCCAAGCCCAGAGCCCAGCACCCACCCGCAGAGCCCCACTGGCTGTGTATGTGCAGCAGGACACCCTCCTGGGAGCAAAGCCACATGGCAGGGCCACAGCGGGGCAAGAGGGGGTTCATTTCCAGCCCCTTCTCACCTGGAGGCTGTGGGGCAGGGTTGGGGGCTGGGGGAGTTACCGCCCAGACCTGAGTACATGTCGTGTGGGGTGGGTTCGTTATTCAGTGTTCTTGGTGTTGGCAAAGTCAGCAGGGGCCTGGACGGTGACAATACTTCTGTAGAAATGCTTCAGTGGGGGATGGTTTGAAATGACAAGGGTTCCTAGAAGTGACTCTTGGGAACAGATTCTCTGTTCTTTCTGAGCAGTTCGTGGGGAAGGAGGAAATAAGTCAAATAAAGTACTTTTTCCAATTCGCTATTTTGATGAAGTTTCTTCCTTAAAATTCAGTTGCTGTTTTTTACTTTTTTAAAAAAATTTTTAAATTTATTTATTTCCCCTTTTGTTGCCCTTGGTTTTTATTGTTGTTGTAGTTATTGTTGTTGTTGTTATTGCTGTTATTGTTATTGGATAGGACAGAGAGAAATGGAGAGAGGAGGGGAAGACAGAGAGGGGGAGAGAAAGACAGACACCTGCAGACCTGCTTCACTGCCTGTGAAGCGACTCCCCTGCAGATGGGGAGCCAGGGGCTCGAACCAGGATCCTTACGTCGGTCCTTATGCTTTGTGCCATGTGCGCTTAATCCACTGTGCTACTGCCCGGCACCCTTAAGTTTTTTTTTTTATTTGTGATCAACAGTGGGTTACAAGGTGACAGGGTCTAGTTAGCTCCACGCCACACCCACCACCAAAGTTCTGTGTCCTCACCTTCCTACTTCCTGAAGATGATCATCAGAGTTCTCTCAAGTCTTAGAAACAGTTTGCTTACTTCTGTTTTTTTTTTTTTAAGGTTCAACTGTTTTTTTAAATATTTATTCCCTTTTGTTGCCCTTGTTGTTTTATTGTTGTAGCTATTATTGTTGTTGTTATTGATGTCGTCATTGTTGGATAGGACAGACAGAAATGGAGAGAGGAGGGGAAGACAGAGAGGGGGAGAGAAAGATAGACACCTGCAGACCTGTTTCACCATCTGTGAAGTGACTCCCCTGCAGGTGGGAAGCTGGGGGCTTGAACCGGGATCCTTATGGCGGTCCTTGCACTTTGCACCACATGTGCTTAACCCGCTGTGCTACCGCTTCAACTGTTATTGTCAAGTTTCCACTTGACTGGGAAAAAAAAAGGATGGAGGGCTGGGTAGCAGTGTACCCAGTTAAGCACATATATTACCAAGCACAAGCACACAGGTTGAGTCCCTACTCCTCACCCGCAGCGGGGGATGCTTCCCAAGTGTTGAAGCAGGTCTGCAGATGTCTACTTTCCTCTCCCTTTATCTCCCCTTTGAATTTCTCTCTGTCCTATCTAATAAAAAAAAAAAAATAGAAAGAAAAAAAAACGGGAAAAAATGGCTGCTGGGAGTGGCAGATTTGTAAACCCATCACTGAGCCTCAGCCATACTTCTATGGCAATAAAAACCAACCAAACAAACAGAATGATTTAGCATTCCCTCTGCTGTAATATGGATGGAGCTAGAAGGACTCACGTAAGTCAGAAGGAAAAACATCAGATGTCATCACTCGTGGGGGATTTACGTGGCAAGGCAAGAGGACAGAATGAGCCATTCACAAACCCTCTGCTATGTCTGCGGAGCTGAGGCCACAGCGGGACACAGACAGGAAGGCTCCTCATGAGGGTGGGAGGGGACCCCTTGTTCTGCAGTGCAGGTAAATGGGACGTTGGTGCTGGGTGACCTGTGCTAACATGGATTGGAGCAGGGGGAACGTGAAACTCTACCCTTGAAACAACAGACATGTAAAACATTTCCCCCAACAATTTTTTGAATCCAATATTCTGACCTGCAAAACAGTCCCAGTTACACAGAGGAGCAAACACAAGCAGAAACTCAGCTTCTAGAAACATTCATGGCAGGACACTGTGTCTATAGTCTGTCCGCGTTCCCAGGTGTGTCTCTGCATGGTCAGTCTATTTATTTATTTATTTATTTATTTATTTATTTATTTATTTATTTATTTTTGGATAGAGACAGTGAGAAATTGAGTGGGGAGGGGGAGACAGAGAGGGAGAGAGAAAGAGAGACACCTGCAACTCTACTTCACCCCTTGTGAAGCTTTCCCCCTGCAGGGGGGAACCAGGGACTTGAACCTGAGTCTTTGTGCCCTGCTCTACCAGGTGTGCCACCGCCTGGCCCCTGTGTGGCCAGTCTTCAGCAGCATGAGTTTCTGAAGCCCTGTCATCTGGGCAGCCCCTGGAGGGTCACTTGGCTCATGTGTCCTTGGCCACTGGGCCACAGCTAAGAACAGAGCAGTGCCAACACCTCTTCTGGGAGCCAACCTGTCCGGAGCTGCGGCTCAGTCTCCTGTCTGCCCTGCCCCGCACCCTGCTTTGATCCAGGCCCGTGTCCTCAGATGTGGCCAGGCTGACGAGTCCCTAGAGCACGCCTATTATTTTGTTTCCATATTCGGCCCACCTGGATGCCATGTGTTTAGCTGCGAGGCGCCAGGGACCCTGTTTGCTCTCTGTCTCTTAGCAGCAGTTGCTTCCTGGCGCTGGCTCTGGGGTCCAGCCACACGCTGCTGGTCACACCCTGGAATGCCACCTCCTGCCCGTCTGTCCTGCTCCAGCATCATTGGCTGTCCCAGGCCTGCTCTGCTCTCAATAGGTGGTGTGTGTGTGTGTGTGTGTCTGTGTGTGTGTGTGTGTGTGTGTGGCATGAGACCTAGGTTGCTGGTTCTTATCTGGGCATGCAGGGGTCCGACTTGCTCTCAGAACAACCTTGCTTTCTCCTCCTCTGTTCCGTTATCCGGGTCTTCAGGGAAGGGTTTGCCTTGGGCTATAAGGACTGTGGGGGTGGGGGGAGAGTGGAGGGCAGGAGGGGGCAGGGGCTTGTCCTTTCGAGATACTGTGATGTCACATTTCCCTTCCTTCTCTCTCCCCTTCTCTTTCTTTTCCTTCCTTCCTTCCTTTCTTTCTTTCTTTCTTTCTTTCTTTCTTTCTTTCTTTCTTTCTAAATCTTTACTTATTTATTCTGGATAGAGACAGAGAGAAATTGAGAGGGGAGGGGGAGATTAAGAGGGAGAGAGGCAGAGAGAGACATCTGCCACCCTGCTTCACCATGTGTGAAGCTTCCCCTCTTGCAGGTGGGGACTGAGGGCTTGAACCTGGGTCCTTGTGCATTGTAATGTGTGTGCTCAACTAGGTGAGCCACCTGCATTCAGCCCCTTTCTTGCCTTTTATTTTTAAAAATATTTATCTTTATTTCATTGTATAGACATTGAAACTGAGAGGGAAAAGGCAAATAGAGATAGAGATGATAGATACATAGATAGATAGATAGATAGATAGATAGATAGATAGATATATCATAGATAGATGATAGATGATAGATAGATAGATAGATAGATAGATAGATGATAGATGATAGATAGATAGATATATCATAGATAGATGATAGATAGATAGACAGATAGGTAGATACACTTGCAGTTTCACCCCTGGTGAGGTTTCTCTCCTGCAGGTGGGGACCAGGGGCTTGAACGTGGGTCATCAAGCACAGTAATGTGTGTGCTTGAACTGGGATCCTTACGTTGGTCCTTGAGCTTTGCGCCATGTGCGTTTAACCCACTGCGGTACTTTTCCCTTTTTATTTGATAGGACAGAGAGAAATTGAGAGCGGAGAAGAAGAGAGAGAGAGAGAGAGAGAGAGAGAGAGAGAGAGAGAGAGAGAGACTTACCTGCCTGTAAACCTGCTTCACAGCTGACTCTTCCCCCCTGCCGGTAGGGAGTGGGGGCTCTGTAATGCCTATGTCCAATCAGGCACGCCACCACCCAGATCCTTCACTTTCTTTTAAAAGCATATATTTTTGAAGCGTTTCCCCTATGGATTTATTTTAATATTTAGACCACAGAGTTTCAGAAGGAGGAGGGAGAGATGCCAGAGAGCCACTCTGGCACTTTTGGTGCCAAGGGTTAAAATGAGAACTTCAGGTATGCACGTCCTGGCCATTGATTTATTCAGAGAGGGAGGGAGGGAGGGAGGGAGGGAGGGAGGGAGAGAGAGAGAGAGAGAGAGAGAGAGAGAGAGAGAGAGAGAGAGATGGGGGGCGGGGGGGAGACCAGAGCATAACACTGGCCATCTGTGGTGCTGAGCATGAAATTCAGGACCTCATACATGCAAGTCCTTGATTCTGTTGCTGAGTCACCTCTCTGGCCTCCACGTCAGCTTTTTAAAGGTCCCAACCCTGTCTTAAAGTGAGTCCTTAGGGGTGATAGCTGGTTATGAGGACAAATAAATAGTCCTGCTGATTCAGATGCCTGACCACTGCCACTTCTTTTTTTTTGCCTCCAGGGTTGGACCACGAATCCACTGCTCCTAGAGGCCATTTTTTCCCTTTTGTTACCCTGGTTGTTTTACCATTGTTGTCGTTATTATTATCGTTGTTATTGATGTTGTTGTTGTTGGATAGGACAGAGAAATGGAGAGAGGAGGGGAAAAAGACAGACACCTGCAGACCTGCTTCACCGCCTGTGAAGCGACTCCCCTGCAGGTGGGGAGCCGGGATCTCGAACTGGGATCCTTCTGGTGGTCCTTGCGCTTCGTGCCTAGTGCGCTTAACCCACTGCACTACTGCCCGACCCCCCCTCCCCACTGCCACTTTTTGAGGCTTCTTCCCCTTGAATCTGAGCATGAGGTGAGACCAATTGTATTCGTGATCTGGAGCAGGAAGTTCAAGCCCAGATAGTGGTAGAAGTTGGAAGACCCGAAGTCTGGACACAGCTCGTTCACGCAGTGCCCAGAGCAAGCCCTGAGGACAGTGGACTCTTTGCCAGCACCTGGGCCTGTGGAAGGCCAGCCTGCTTCCCAGGTCCCAGCCACCTGTGTGAGCTCCTCTGCAGGTGGCCTTTTCCAGCTACTGTTTTATCTCTCCTCTCTGCTTTTTTCCAAACGTACCCCACATATTTTTAGTTTTTTATTTGATTTATTTTTGGATAGAGACACAGAATAATTGAGAGGGAAGGGGTGATAGAGATAGAGATATTGAGAGAGAAACCCGTAGCACTACTTCACCATTTACGAAGGTGGGGATGGGGACTTGAACCCAGGTCCTTGGACACTGTAACATGTGTGCTCTATTGGGTGTGTCACTGCCTGGCCCTGTTGTATTTTATTTTATTTGCTTCCAGGGTTATCTCTGGGGCTAAGTGCTTGTACTATGAATCCACTGCTCCTGGAGACCATCTTTTTTTTCCCCCCATTGTTGTTGTTTTTGCTGCTGTTGTTGTTGGATAGGACAGAGAGAACTCAAGAGAGGAGGGGAAGACAGAGAAGGGGAGAGAAAGACAGACACCTGCAGACCTGCTTCACCGCCTGTGGAGCCATCTCCTGCAGGTGAGGGGTGGGGACTCAAACTGGGATTCTTGTGCCATTGCCCAACCCCCTCCCTGTTTTCTTTTTCTTTTTTTTTTTAAAGAAATATGATTTTTTAAAATATTTATTTTATTTATTTATTCCCTTTTGTTGCCCTTGTTGTTTTATTGTTGCAGTTATTATTGTTGTTGTCGTTGTTGGATAGGACAGAGAGAAATGGAGAGAGGAGGGGAAGACAGAGAGGGGGAGAGAAAGACAGACACCTGCAGACCTGCTTCACCGCCTGTGAAGTGACCCCCCTGCAGGTGAGGAGCCGGGGTTCGAACCGGGATCCTTATGCCGGTCCTTGTGCTTTGCGCCACCTGCGCTTAACCCGCTGCGCTACAGCCCGACTCCCAAGAAATATGATTTTTATTTTATTTTAATTATTATCTTTATTTATTTATTTCAGTGGTCCTGCCTTCACTTCCTTTCTAAGGCATACCTATTACAACTTCCAAGTGTCCCTTTCTTTCTTTCTTTCTTTCTTTCTTTCTTTCTTTCTTTCTTTATCATTGGATAGAGACAGAGAAATTGAGAGGGGAGGAGACAGAGAGGGAGAGAGACAGAAAGACACCTGCAGCCCTGCTTCACCACTCATGAAACTTTCTCCCTGCAGGTGGGGACTGGGGGTTTGAACCCGGGTCCTTATGCACTGTAATGTGAATGCTTAACCAGGTGCGCCACCTCCTGGATCCCCCCAAGTGTCTTTCTTTTTCTTTTTTCTCTTCTCTCTCAGATAAGTGAAACAGTGCCTGTCTTCCTAATTAACTTCCCTTTCATTGATGGTATAAAAACAGGATTCCTGGGGATGGATGCTTTGGGTCCTAGTGAGAATGGAGGTCCACAGCCCTCTGGTTGACTTCCTCTATCATTTTCTTGTCTGGGAGGATGGATCAAGATTCTCTTTGGGGAGCAGAAGGTGGGAGTTCTGGCTTCTGTGATTGCTTCTGCACTGGACCTGGGTATTGGTAGGTTAATCTACACCCCCAGCCCGTTTCTGTCTTTCTCTAGTGGGGTAGGGTTCCAGAGACAGTTCTTTCCATCCTCTGCTATAGTCCAATCCTTCAATCAATTATTTAATTTTCACCAGCATCAGGACCATTGAAAAGTATCAGCTTCTCATCCAGAATTCTGCTTTGCCACCAGGAGATTTCATGGGGCCCATTTTAAGCCACTGGCTGGAAGTACAGGTGCGTGGGAAGAGTGTTCAGCTAGTCGACACTCAGCTCTTGGTCACAACAGCTCCAGCTTGTTCTCCGGGCTAAGTACTGTGTCCACCATCTTAGGCATATTCTCTCACTTCCTACTCAGAACAGACCCCTGAGGTAGATTGATCTGTGGAAGAGATATCTCTATTCCAAAAACAAGGACCGCGGGTCAGAGATGACCAGTCCCTTTGCAGAGTCCACATGACCTGCCAGGCGGCGGATTCAGGCTAGAAACCAGCCCTGTCTTCCTCCAAAGCCGATGGTTCTGGGACAAGCTGGGGTTGGCCCTTCTCCTCCCAGCCGCCTTCTTCGCCCTCCCACAGCCCAGAAAAACACAAACAAGTCAAATATAGATGATTTCTAAAATGAAGAGTCCTAGGTGACGGGGGAGGACCCAGGGCTTTAAGTAAACAGTCACTGTCAAAGGGAAAGGCCTATGTGTCACATGGCCGTGGGGACAGCCACACCCCTTGACTTAGTAATTATACCCCAGGGATTTGGCCGAGGTTATATTTAACATAAACAGAAGCCTCCATGAGTATATTTATCATAGAGTTATTCCAACATCGAGAATATAGAAGAAGCAACATGGATGTCCAAAATTAGGAGCAGGCTACTAACAGGACTGAACACGGTGGAGCCCCTAAGATGGTGGCTGCGCAGACCAGGCAGACACGGAGCTACATGTATGGACGTACCACAAGTGACTGGGTGAAAAAAGGAGAAAACACACTGTCAAGTAAACTTGTGTGCAAATGAAAATAGAACTCCTGGTGTTAGGCAGAAAGAATCATTGAGACGTATTTATTTTTAAAGGCAACAACTTTTATGTTAAAACAGTGAAGAAGGTGTGAAGTTGAAAGCATGTTAAACTTTCTGAGAACTGTTGCTTAAAATTTATTTATTTAAGAGAGAGAGAGATACTTTCTGCACCCCCAAAAGAATTTTGGTCCATACTCCCAGAGGAGGAGAAATGATAGGGGGAAGATGACCAGAGGACTCTGAACCCCAACTCCATCAGGACCCAGAGAGAGAAGAGGAGAAAAGGAAAGACACTCAGAAGTACTCTTGTGTCCTTTTCAGGCTCAGATTTGAAGAGGAAAAAAGACCATTGGGTCCAGGTAGTGGTGCACCTGATTGAGTGCACAAGGACTCAGGTTCAAGCCCCTGGTCCCCAGATACAAGAGGGGAGGCTTCATGAGTGGTGAAACAGGGCTGCAGGTGTCTCTCTCTCCTTTTTATCCCCCTACCTCTCAATCTCTCTGTCTTTATCCAATAAATAAATAAAAATTATATGTATATATATATTTATGCTAGTTTAAGGTATGAGCAAAGCAGAACAAGACATTTTCTTCACAGTGGCCAGAATCCTTTGTCCAGAACATCTGAATAGTATTTTAGTTAACTTTTTAATTTTTACTGAAAAATTTCAAATACTTGTGAAATCTAGAAGATAATGTAATGGTCATATGTATAATTTCTACCCAGTATAAAAAAGAAGGCCCGACACAGTTTTATTTCAAATCCTCCTCATGACAGTGGTTTTATTTTACTTATTTTGAAGAAGATTTTATTTATTTACTTGTTAGAGAGAGAGGAAAGGACCAGAGCATCACTCCGGAGCATGTAGTATTTCTGTAATTGTTTCTTCACTGGACATAGGTGTTGGCAGGTGGATCCCTACCCCCAGCCTGTTTCGATCTTTCCCGAGTGGGGCAGGGCTCTGAAGTGGTGGCTATCATGACATTTCAGAACTAGGTGGCACAAGCCACAGGAAACACAACTCGTCTTTCTAGAGCTGGATTCCGTGAGAGTTTTCTGTAAAGAACCAGAAAATAAATAGTCTTTGTGGCCTCTGTGGTTTCAGCATTGACTTCTCCAGTTTGCTGTTGATTTTTGCATGTGTGTGTGTACACAAGTGTGCAGAATTAGGGCCTTGCTTGTGCATAACTTTATTAGTGCTGGGGCAAAAATAATTTTTTTCCATTTAGACAGAGAGGTTGAGAGAGGGAGAGACAAGAGGGAGGGAGAGACACTGCAGCACTGGAGCTTCCCCCGGTGCGGAGCACTTCTCACGTGGTGTCAGGGTTTGAACTCCTCCAGCTGGGCACAAGCTAACACACGCTCCCGGTCCAGCAAACTGTCTCTCTCTTTGCCTCCACTTTGTGCTTGGAGCACAGCAGCAGCTGCGCCGAGGCCTAAGTGGAGGAGTGGTGTTGCCATCCACCTTGATTTACAAAAGCAGGTGCAAAGCTAGACTGAGTACCTGGGCAGCAGCTTGCTGAGTCTTTGGCTTGAGCCTGGATTTTGCTGGAAGATTTGGGGAAAAAGTGTTATTTCTTGCTCCTTGAGTTTCTTTTCTTCCTTCCTTCCTTCCTTTTTTAAAAAATTATATTTATGTAGTTATTTCGTAGAGTCATCCAGAAATCAAGAGGGAAGGGAGTGATAGAGAGGGAGAGAGGCACAGAGACACCTGCAGCCCTGTTTCACCCCTTGCAAAGCTTTCCCCCTGCAGGTGGGGACGGGGGTCTTGAACCTGGATGCTTTCGCATTGTAATATGTACATCCAGCCAGGTGTGCCACTACTTGGTCCACCCCTCGAGTATCTGTGCATTAGTGTGTGTGTGTGTGTGTGTGTGTATGTGTGTGTGTGAGAGAGAGAGACCAGAGCATTGTGCTGCCATTTGCTGTTGTCTTTCCTTTCTTTCTTTCTTTCTTTCTTTCTTTCTTTCTTTCTTTCTTTCTTTCTTTCTCTTTTTTTCTGATTTTTTTTATTGGGGAATTAATGTTTTACATTCAACAGTAAGTACAATAGTTTGTACATGCATAACATTCCCCAGTTTCCCATATAACAATACAACCCCCACTAGGTCCTCTCTCTCTCTCTCTTTCTTTCTTTCTTTCTTTCTTTCTTTCTTTCTTTCTTTCTGTCTTGTTTTTTTATTGTTGTTGTAGTTATTATTGTTGTTGCTATTGCTGTCATCATTGGATAGGACAGAGAGAAATGGAGAGAGGAGGGGAAGACAGAGAGGGGGAGAGAAAGACAGACACCTGCAGACCTGCTTCACCGCCTGTGAGGCGACTCCCCTGCAGGTGGGGAGCTGGGGGCTTGAACCGGGATCCTTACACTGGTCCTTGTGCTTTGCGCCACGTGCGCTTAACCCGCTGCGCTACCGCCCGACTCGCGACTCCCATTATTCCTGTTTCTATGTGACGCCAGGGATCGAACCCAGGGCCTTGTGTACACACAGCTTGTGTGCTCTGCTGCTGAGTTGTCCTCTGCTCCAGGTGTTTTTAAGGCCCTTGACTTCTGGAGGCACTTTTCTCTAACATCCAGCCAGAAAGAAAGGCAGTGACATGAGGGAGGTAGGGCTGAACGCAGCCTTTTTGGAATCCATTGTCAGAGGAACCCTTGTCCTATTTCTCCAGGTGCCAGACAAGCTCCCACAAGCCTGGCTCTCTGTCTCTGCCTCTGTCTCCAGTGCTCCTCATGGGCTGGGAGGGCGGTGGGGGCTCCTCCTATGTCCCTCCAGCCACTCCCTCAAATCCCATGCAGACCTTTCTCTTCCCCTTCACTGGTCTTGCACTGTCAGGTGGGATTTAGCTAATAAAAACACAGGCACTGAGATGTTTTCAAACGTCAAGTTAAGACAAGCTAATCATTAGCCGCCCACAGGATGCACGCAAACCCCAAGCCCAGGATCAAAAGCAATTGTTTTTCTACTCTGCACGGCTGCCAGCCTTGGGGGGTGGGGGGGTACAGGCCGGTAATTGTGGGACCAGCTCAGAATGTGAGTGATGCAGAGCCCAACACCAGTCCCCCAGGGAGGGGTCTTTCTCCAGCCTCCGAGGGTGCTGTGTATCCCCTTTTCTACAGAGAAAGACAGGACCCTGCAGCTGGGTGGCTGGGCTGTATCCCCTGCACCAGCATCAAAACACCAACTCAAGGGGCCCAGGTGGTAGCGCAGCGGATTAACTGCACATGGTGCAAAGCACAAGGACCAGCGCAAGGATCCCGGTTCGAGCCCCCCGGCTCCCCACCTGCAGGGGAGTTGCTTCACAGGTGGTGAAGCAGGTCTGCAGGTGTCTGTCTTTCTCTCCCTCTCTCTGTCTTCCCCTCCTCCCTCCATTTCTCTGTGTCCTATCCAACAGCAACAACTACAGCAGTGACAACAATAACAAGGACAACAAAAATGGAAAAAAAAATGGCATCCAAGAGCAGTGGATTTGTAGTGCAGGCACCGAGCTCCAACAGATAACCCTGGAGGCAAAACACACACACACACACACAAAAAAAAAACACATACACACACACACCAGTTCAAACCCATCTTCCAAGGCTATTGTTGGGAATGTGACTCCAGCCAGAAACCACTGTTTCTGTCACCGCTCCCTCTCACTCATCTCCCATGGGGTTCCACAGACAAGACATCACACCAGCCACCTCTGAGACTGAGATTGTCCACAACTATCCTGGGAAGAGCCCTCAGCGTCCCCCGCCCAGTGCCTGCTGAAGGAGTGACTGGAGAGTGTGGCTGAAGCTCTGAGAGGTGGGCAGGGCACTATGGGCTCCAGAAGTACCCCCCCCAGGGCATCTGGGACTTGGCTATGGCACCTGTGGAAGACCTACCCAACCAGGAAGGGAGCCCACCAGGTAGGACTGGTGTCTTATGGCCTGGCACCTAATCATGGTGCCAGGCATCACAGTCCCGGGGAGCTCCATGGATGGTGGCATCACAGTCCCGTGGAGCTCCATGGATGGTGGCATCACAGTCCCGGGGAGCTCCATGGATGGTGGCATCACAGTCCTGGGGAGCTCCATGGATGGTGGCATCACAGTCCTGGGGAGCTCCATGGATGGTGGCATCACAGTCCCGGGGAGCTCCGTGGATGGTGGCATCACAGTCCCGGGGAGCTCCGTGGATGGTGGCATCATGGATGGTGGAGTTGTTTTGTGGTGTTCTCCCCCACCTCCACCCTCTCATCTCCCCCCACCATTTTTTTTTGCCACTAAGGTTATTGCTAGGACTCAGTGCTGGCAATATGAATCAACAGCCCCCAGTGGCCACTTTCCTCCTTCCTTCCATCCTTCCTTCCTCCCTCCCTTCTTTCCTTCCTTCCATTCTTCCTCCTTTCAATCCTTCCTCCCTTCCTTACTTCCTTTCCTCCTCCTCTTCCTTCTTTTTTTGTTTTTGCCATCAAGGTTATTATTGCTGGGGCTCAGTGCCAGCACTATGAATTCACTGCTCCTGGCGGTCATTTTTTCCATTTTATTAGATAGGACAGAGAGAAATTGATAGGGAGGGGAGAAGAGAGGGAGAGAGGGAGAGACAGCTGCGGACCTGCTTCACCACTTGTGAAATGTCCCCCTGCAGGTGGGGAGTGGGGGCTTGAACTTGGATCCTTGCACAGGTCCCTGTGCTTAGTACTATGTTCACTTAACAGGGTACACCACCGCCTGGCTCCCCCTCCCTCTCACCCTCCCTTTCTTCCTTCCATTCTCCCCTCCTTCCCTCCCTCTATCTCTTTCCTTCTTTCTTTTTATATTTTTAAATCTTTATTTATTGGATAGAGACAGCCAGAAATTGAGAGGGAAGGCGGAGATAGAGAGGGAGAGAGACAGAGAGACACCTGCAGCTCTGCTTTACCATTCGCAAAGTTTTCCCCCTGCAGGTGGGGACTGGGGGCTCAAGCCTGGATCCTCACACATTGCAACATGTGCGCTCAACCAGGCGCACCACCACCTGGCCCCCTCTTGCTTCCTTCCTTCCTTCCTTCCCCTCCCTTCCTTCCTTCTTCCCTTCCTTCCTCCCTTCCTTCCTTCCTTCCTTCCTCCCTTCCTTCCTTCCTTCTTCCTTCCTTTCTCTCTCTCTTTCTTTTTTCTTCCTATTAGAGAAAACAGGGAGAAAATGAGAAGTGAGGGGGAGATAGAAAGTGAGAGACCCGCAGGCCTGCTTCACTCTGCAAGTGGGGAACAGGGCTTGAACCCGAGGTTTTTTAAAAAAAATTTACTTATTTATTTTCCCTTTTATTGCCCTTGTTGTTTTTTTAATTGTTATCATAGTTATTATTGTTGTTGTTATTGATGTCGTCGTCGTTGTTAGATAGGTCAGAGAGAAATGGAGAGAGGAGGGAAGACAGAGAGGAGGAGAGAAAGACACCTGCAGACCTGCTTCACTGCCTGTGAAGCGACTCCCCTGCAGGTGGGGAGCTGGGGGGCTTGAACCGGGGTCTTTATACGAGTCCTTGTGCTTTGTGCCACGTGCACTTAACCCACTGCGCCACCGCCCAAACCTGAGTTCTTGTACATAGAGATGTGTGTGCTCAACTTGTATGCCATGGCTAGGCCCCTGTCTCTCTCCCTTTATATGGAGAGGATGGGAGTAATCACTTAGCTGTACTGTATGCATTTGGTACTAGATTTATTCCCCAGATCCCTATTAAGGAAAGAAAAGAAAAAAAGAAATCAGACGTCAGCCCCTGGTTGGGAGTTGTATTTCACACGCAGGAGTTTCATACTTGCAAACACTGTCAGACGAGATTCCACACACTGTCAGACGAGATTCCCCGTGTGACATCTGCCAGGTTGTCACCTCCAGGTCCCTGCAGGCACAGTGCAAACCAGCAAAACTAACTCCCCCAGCATGGCATGCCTCTTTCCCCCAGGCAATGTGTGGGGTGCTGGTTGGGGAATATTCTAGAATGTTCTAGAGCACAGGAAGGGGAATCTTTTTTTTTTTTCCTGCCAAATGTCATTTGGATGTTTACAACATCATCTGTAGACCATACAAAATAATTAACTTAGAAACAAGCACTTAATGTTGCTATGAAAAAAAGCTCCTGGATTTGTGGAATATTGAGTCTTGTCTGCGGTTGCCTTGGCAAGGACAAGACCAAATGATTCTGCCGACCTTACATGACCCGAGGGCCAGACATTCCCAGGCTGAGCTAGAAGGATGGCTCTCTGGAAGGCCTATTCACCAGTTCTGGGCCACAGGAGCTGCCTCCCTCACCTCTCCAGAGCTCAGCAGCTCTCAGAAACCATGATGCTTTCTCAGGGGACAGCCCTCTGGGCCACAGCTCTGTCAGGCTGCCCTGTGTCTCCCAGGCCAGGGAGGGAGACACAATGGATACCACCTCCCCAACCCCAGGCGGGTTTAGGCTCTGTTGGCAGACGAAGGAGGCCTGCAAAACTGGGGGTTACTGTTGGGGACTGAGGTGTCCTCAGCTGAGTTGGAACAGAGTCTGAGGTGGACTAAGCCTATTGTGCAGGAGAGTGAGGGGCGCAAGGAGAGACTGGGGGTGTCAGTGACACTGAAGGGGGAGGAAGAGGCTGGTGGAATCAGTGAGTTTCAGGTGGAAAAAGGAATCAGAGTCAAGAGGAGACATGTGGGACTGACTGATTGCTGGATTCATTAGAGTTGAGAGAAAGAGAGAAGGGGGGGATCTGGATGTGGTTTACCTGGTGGAACACAAAACTGCAGGCCCTGGGTTCAAGTCCCTGCGCCACACAGGAGCACCATGGACCACTTGGGGAAGCTCCATGGGTGGTGCAGCAGTGCTGTGGTGTCTGTCTCTCTCTCTCTTGCCTCTCTCTTTCTCAAATAATTTGATTTGGAAAACTTGCAAAAAAATAATAAAAAGGATATACTTAGGAATGACATTGCTGGATCATAGCTAAAGTATGGAAACAACCTAAATGCCCAGTGATGGACGACTGAATAGTCACGGAGTGTAGATGAAGAAGTCATGGAATATACATGCAATGGAACACTAGTCTGCAATCAAAAAGGATGAGGTTGTGTCACTTGGAACAAAATGGATGGAGCTGAGGGTGATTTGGCTGTGTGAAACGAGTAAGGAGATGAAAGACAATTCCTGTGTGGTTACTCATATGTGGAATATAGAAGGTTAAAGCCAACGAACACACACACACACACACACACACACACACACACACACACACACGAGTCTCTTGTACAGTGTGCAAACTAAGATGGTTACAGGGTGGGAAGGGATTGATTGAGGGGGGTTAGTAAACTTTGATGGGGCGTGTGGTGTCTTATGTGAATCTTGTGTGGGTGTGAACAGACTCCTGAAATATGCCGCTTTATAAAAACAATATTAAATCACTATGTCTGTTAAAAAAAAGCAGTAGCCCACTGTCTCTCGGACTCTGAAAACTTGTGGTTACCAGAGGGAGGGGCCCAGGAACTTTGTGGATGGGGTACAGTGAATGAACTGCACACAGGTGAATAGGTGTAGAACTATCCTCCTAAAATCTTGGAATCTTGGAAATCAATATTAAGTCACTGCTAGTAAAATTTTATTACAAAGAAATGGGCTATGAAGGCTTCTAGGTGCATTTTGCATTTGTGAAGTCTTGGGTTTATTCCCCAGTTCTGGTAATTTAGTTCTTTTTTTTTTCCCTCTCCCCCTTTTTTTTTTCTTTTTCCTCCTCCAGGGTTATTGCTGGGCTCAGTGCCTGCACCATGAATCCACTGCTCCTGGAGGCCATTTTTCCCCCCTTTTGTTGCCCTTGTTGTAGCTTCGTTGTGGTTATTATTATTGCCCTTGTTGATGCAATTCATTGTTGGATAGGACAGAGAGAAATGGAGAGAGGAGGGGAAGACAGAGAGGGGAGAGAAAGATAGACACCTGCAGACCTGCTTCACTGCCTGTGAAGCGACTCCCCTGCAGGTGGGGAGCCGGGGGCTCGAACCGGAATCCTTACCCCGGTCCCTGTGCTTTTCGCCACATGTGCTTAACCCACTGCGCCACCGCCCGACCCCCTTCCCTCTCCCTTTTAAATCTTATTTATTTATTTATTTTAATGAGAGATACAAAGAGATGAAGAGAGAGACCAGAGCATTGCTCAGCTCTGGTTTATGGTGGTGCTGGGGATTAAGCCTGGGACTTTGGAGTCTCAGGAGTGAAAGTCTCTTTGTAGAACCATTATGCCATCTCCTCACCCCAACTCCCTATAAACCAACCAATCACCCCATCTCTTGAGAGGGAAGAATATTTTCCTCTTTACTCTCAGAGCTTCACTTGGGTCTTTGTGCCTCCATGATTCTACTGTTCTTAGATGAGAGAGGGAGAGACACAGAGAAAGACACCACAGCCCTGCTCCACTGCTCAGAATTGCTCATCTCCCTTCGCATGGTGCTCCCATGTGGTGACTGGGGGCTCAAACCTCGGCCATTGCTCATGGTGAAATGTGCACTGTGTGAGCTGTCTCCTGACCCGCTTGACTCTCTCTACCTCCTTTTAAAAATTTATTTTTGGGTGCCGGGTGGGAGTGCACTGGGTTAAATGCACATGGTTCGAAGCACAAAGAATGGCTCAAGGATCCCTAATTAAGCCCTGGCTCCCCACCTGCAGGGGGTTCACTTCACGGGCGGTGAAGCAGGTCTGCAGGTGTCTGTCTTCCTCTCCCCTCTCTGTCTCCCCTTCTCTGTTTCTCTCTGTCCTATCCAACAACAACAGTGGCAACAACAACAATGGGAAAAAAATGGCCTCCAGGAGTAGTGGATTTGTAGTGTAGGCACCAAGCCCCAGCAATAACCCTGGAGTAAAAATAAAATAAATAAAATAAAAATATTTATTTTTATTTATTTATGAGAGAAAGAAGACAGAGCACCACTCTGCTACATGGGGTGCTGGGGATTGAACCTGGGAACCTCATGCTTGCAAATCTGACACTCTCTACCAACCATGCCTCCTCCAGGGCCACAGCTGCAGCCACAGTTTAAATTCAACCTGATCTAAAAGATTTGCACTTCAGTATGCAATTGATATTACATTAATAATAAGATGATTTTTTCCTATAAAAAATAAAGTCGGGGCCAGGGAAATAGCAGAGAAGTAGTGTACAGGATTTGCATGCGAGAAGTTCCAGGTTCAATCCCTAGCTCCACCGGTAGCCAGAGCTGAGTGGTGCTCTGGTCGAAGAAGAAAAGTATTCTGAGTCTGTGTGTCTGTGACAGTGACAGCACATGTAACTTGCACTGACATTCACTTTTCTTTTTTTCCTTTGCCTCCAGGGTTATTGTTGAGGCTCAGTGCCTGCACTATCAATCCACTGCTCCTGGAGGCTATTTTCCCATTTTGTTGCCCTTGTCTTCCTTGTTGTTGTCGTTATTATTGTTGTTGTTATTGCTGTTGTTGTTGGATAGGAAAGAGGTGAATCAAGAGAGGAGGGGAGACAGAGAGGAGGAGAGAAAGACAGACACCTGCAGACCTGCTTCACCGCCTGTGAAGTGACTCCTCTACAGGTGGGGAGCCGGGGGCTCGAACCGAGATCCTTAAGCTGGTTCTTGTGTTTTACGCCATGTGCGCTTAACCCACTGCACTACCGCCTGACCCCTCACTTTTCTTTATCTTCAGATTGTTTTATTGGGGGGGTGTGTGAGCTTAATGGTTCACATACAATTGTTGGCACATGGGCACAGTCTCTTCTCAGGTGTCTGTAAAACACTCTCACCCCCAACATAAGCCCTTCCCCACCACCATGCACCAGGACTCCAAAGCCCTCTCCACCCCTCCCTGCCCTCTCCCTCCCCAGAGCCCTGTGCTTTGGTGCCATACACCACATCCAGTCCAAGTTTCACTCTGTGTTTTCCTTTTCTGCCTTTGCTTTGTTTAATATTTTAATTATTTATTCATTCACTTATTCGATAGAGTCAGAGAGAAACTGAGATGGAAGGAGAGAGAGAGAGAGAGAGAGAGAGAGAGAGACCTGCTTCAGCACTCAAGAAGTCCCTGCCCTCCCCCCACCTCACAGATGGAAACTGGGTGCTTGAACTGGATCCTTATGTGTGGTAACACGTACTCAACTGAGTGCACACCCCACCCCCACCCTTATTTCTTAAGTTCCACTTATAAGTGAGAATATTTGGCACTCGTCCTTCCCTTTTTTGGCTTATCTCATTTAACATGATTCCTTCGAGTTCCATTTAAGATGAGGCAAAGGAGGGATAACATCATTTTTTTTTTCCCCTCCAGGGTTATTGCTGGGCTCTGTGCCTGCACCATGAATCCACCGCTCCTGGAGGCCATTTTTTCCCCCTTTTGTTGCCCTTGTTGTAGCCTCGTTGTGGTTATTATTATTGCCATTGTTGACGCTATTCGTTGTTGGATAGGACAGAGAGAAATGGAGAGAGGAGGGGAAGACAGAGGGGGGAGAGAAAGACAGACACCTGCAGACCTGCTTCACCGCCTGTGAAGCGACTCCCCTGCAGGTGGGGAGCAGGGGGCTCGAACCGGGATCCTTACCCCGGTCCCTGTACTTTGCGCCACATGCGCTTAACCTACTGCGCCACCACCCGACCCCCTGGATAACATCATTTTTAACAGCTGAGTAGTATTCCACTGTGACTATAGACCATGGATTTCTTTGTTTCTCTCTCTCTCTTTCTTTCTCTCTTTTCCTTCCTTCTTTCTTTCTTTCTTTCTTTCTTTCTTTCTTTCTTTCTTTCTTTCTTTCCTCCAGAGTAATTGCTGGGGCTCAGTGCCTGCACTACAAGTCCACTGCTCCTGGAGGCTATTTTTTTCCCTTTTGTTGCCCTTGTTGTCCATCGGTGTTGTTGTTACTATTATTGTTGTCATTGTTGTTGGACAGGACAGAGAGAAATGGAGAGAGGAGGGGTAAACAGAGAGGGGGAGAGAAAGATAGACACCTGGAGACCTGCTTCACCACCTGTGAAGCGACTCTCCTGTAGGTGGGGAGCCAGGGGCTCGAACCGGGATCCCTACACCAGTCCTCGCGCCACGTGTGAGACCATGGCTTTCTTAGCCACTCATTTGTCCCTGGGCACCAGGCCAGCACTAGTCATTGTTCAAGTGAGCCTGGAGCTGCTGCACTGGGACTGAGGTGCCTTTTGAAGCCAACCTGCAGACACCCTCAGATGGCCCCGCGGCATCAGGAAGGGTCTTCGGCAAAGTCTCACACTGGGACTTCCTGCTCGCAACTCTGATGTTCTTCTCACTACACACTTTTCTAGTTGTCACATCAGGGACAGAACAGTCTGGAAGACAGTACTCCTCCTTCGTCTTAGGTCTCTAACCCCCTGGCCGACCTGTTCTCTTGAGCCTCAATCATCCTCGCCAGGCAGTGGGCCTGTGGATTAGAAATGTTTCAGCACTGGGGTCGCAAAGGTGTCCCTCCTCCTGTGACCCATCTGCCTTGGATGGAACAGCAGGCTCCTGCCTGCCTGCGTGTCTGCCTGCCAGCCTGCCTGCATGTCTGCCTGTCTGCCTGTCTGCCTGTGTGTCTGCCTGCCTGCGTGTCTGCCTGCCTGCCTGCCTGTGTGTCTGCCTGCGTGTCTGCCTGCCTGTCTGCCTATCTGCCTGTCTGCCTGTCTGCCTGTCTGCCTGTCTGCCTGTCTGCCTGCCTGCCTGCCTGCCTGTCTGCCTGTCTGCCTGTCTGCCTGTCTGCCTGTCTGCCTGTCTTCCTGCCTGCAGGCCTGCCTGTCTGCCTGCCTGCCTGCCTGCTTGTCCGCCTGTCCGCCTGTCCACCTGTCCGCCTGTCTGCCTGCCTGTCTGCCTTCCTGTCTGCCTGCTCGACACAGAGTCCCAGGAAGCCTCTCACCAGCAGCCAACTAACTCCTATTTGGGTCATGGAGCTTGGGCACCAGCCCTTCCTTGTTCTTTGAGGGGGATCATGACCATGCCTGGGGTCAGCCTGGCACCAAGGAAACCCCAGCCCCGAAGAGCCACAAACCAACTCCCCTGGGTGGCTCATTCCGGGAGGCGCCTGATTTAGAAGTATCCACACAGGGACTCTCTGGCGCAGGCTGGGCGCCTGATTACAGGGTCCTGGTGCCACGTGGCACCAAGGGAAGTCCAGTGAGCCGGCAGTGAATGTCAACTCCCACTAAATGCACCAGTCCTGCCTCAGTTTCCCTGCGTCTGAGATGGGCAGTGCAGCTCATAGGGAAGCAGGTTCAATCTTGGCTCCTGTTTTTTTTTTTTCTCTTTTTTTTTTTTTTTTTTAATCAGGGGGATTAATGGTTTACAGTCAACAGTAAATACAGCTGGTACAGGGGCCGGGTGGCCACACTTGGTTGAGTGCACATTACAGTTCACAAGGATCCAGGATCAAGCCCCCAGTCCCCACCTGCAGGGAGAAAGCTTCCCAAGTGGTGGAGCAGGGGTGCAGGTGTCTCTCTGCCTCTCTCCTTCTCGATTTCTGGCTGTCTCTATTCAATAAATAAGTAAAGATAAAAAAAAACCTATATGGGCAAGAAAGATACAGACGATACATATGTAAAATCTCAGTTTTCTGCAAAACACGCTCACCCCCAGCCTAGGTCCTCCTCTGCCATCACACAGCAGGACTTGAAAGCCACCCCCCACCCTGCTCTGAGTTACTTTGGTGCAATGCTCCAAATCCAGCCCAAGTTCTGCTGTGTGTTTCCTCGTCTTAGTTGCCTTCTTCAACTTCTGTCTCTGAGTGAGATCATCCCATATTCATCCTTCTCTTTCTGGCTGATCTCACTTCACATGATTCCTTCAAACTCCATCAAAGATGAGATGAAATGGTGAATTCATCATTCTTCTTTTTTCTTCTTCTTTTTAAAAATATTTATTTATTTATACCCTTTCGTTGCCCTTGTTGTTTTATTGTTGTAGTTATTACAGATGTCGTTGTTGTTGGATAGGACAGAGAGAAATGGAGAGAGGAGGGGAAGACAGAGAGGGGGAGAGAAAGACAGATACCTGCAGATCTGCTTGACTGCTTGTGAAGTGACTCCCCTGCAGGTGGGGAGCTGGGGGCTTGAACGGAGATCCTTATGCCGGTCCTTGCGCTTTGCGCCACGTGCGCTTAACCCGCTGCGCTACCGCCCGACTCCTGAATTCATCATTCTTAACAGTATTCCATGTGTGTCTAGACCACAACTTTCTCAGTCCCTCATTTGTTGTGTCCTGGCTTTTATTTATTTATTTATTTATTTATTTATTTATTTATTTTATTGACAATAAGTTAACACTGGGGCTTGGTGCTGGCAATGAGAATCCACTGATCCCATTGGCTTAAAATTTTTTTCTATTTTATTTGACAGGACAGAGAGAAATTGATAAGGAAGGGGAGATAGAGTGGGAAAGAGAAAGACACCTTCACTGCTCATGAAGCATCCTCCCTGTTGATTCCCAATTTAAAGGAAATACAACCCTTGACTATAAATATAAGTCCAAGATTCAAAGTGCCCCAGGAACTGAAAACATCTTTGAAATCAATTGAGAGCTCCTTCTCCAGCCTCGGTCTACCTGAAAGATTCAGGGACATAAAGGAGAACCACCTAGGTAGGACCGGAAACTGTAACTCTCATTGCTCTTTATGCCTTTATGTAAGGAGGGAGGAGGAGTATACTTCAGAGAGGGAGGGACAGACAGACACTGCAGAGAGACTCCACAGCACCACTCACCATCCTCGGAGCTCCCCCCGGTGGTGTCCATGGCATTCTCACGCGGTGCTGGGGCTTGAACTCAGGACCCTGTACACAGTAATGCATGTGTTCTACTGGGTAAGCCATCTCCTGGGCCCTGTAATATAATTTTAATGAGACACATCACAACTTTAATGACAACTTTGCAGGGTCATTTAGCAATTCTCTTTTCTCTGACAGCTCATTTTCCTGGGCTGCCTTTGAGTCAAGCCTCTAGGGACTGTGGCATTTACTCTTCAGGACATTTGATTCCAAAACTCTTTTAGAATTCACCTAACCTGCCCCCACACCTATGGACATCTAATCTTTGATAAGGGGGCCCAAAGTATTAAATGGAAGAAGGAGGCTCTCTTCAATAAATGGTGCTGGGAAAACTGGGTTGTAACATGCAGAAGAATGAAATTGAACCACCTTATCTCACCAGAAACAAAAATCAACTCCAAATGGATCAAGGACCTAGATGTCAGACTGGAAACTATCAAATACTTAGAGGAAAACATTGGTGGATCACTTTCCCACATAAACCTCAAGGGCATCTTTGATGAAACAAACCCAATTGCAAGGAAGACTAAAGCAGAAACAAACCAATGGGACTACATCAAATTGAAAAGCTTCTGCACAGCCAAAGAAACTATCACACAAACAAAGAGACCCCTCACAGAATGGGAGGAGATCTTCACATGCCATACATCAGGCAAGAAACTAATCACCAAAATATATAAAGAGCTCAGCAAACTTAGCACCAAAAAAGCAAATGGCCGCATCCAAAAATGGGCAGAGGATATGAACAAGACTTTCACTTCAGAGGAGATCCAAAAGGCTAAAAAACGCATGAAAAATTGCTCCAGGTCGCTGATTGTCAGAGAAATGCAAATTAAGACAACAATGAGATACCACCTCACCCCTATGAGAATGGCATACATCAAAAAGGACAGCAGCAACAAATGCTGGAGAGGCTGTGGGGACAGAGGAACCCTTCTGCACTGCTGTGGGAATGTAAATTGGTCCAGCCTCTCTGGAGAGCAGTCTGGAGAACTCTCACAAAGCTAGACATGGACCTTCCATATGACCCAGTAATTCCTCTCCTAGGGATATACCCCAAGGATTCCATAATGTCCAACCAAAAAGATATGTGTGCATCTATGTTCACAGCAGCACAATTCATAATAGCTAAAACCTGGAAGGAACCCAGGTGCCCAACAGCAGATGAGTGGCTGAGAAAGCTGTGATATATATACACAATGGAATACTATGCAGCTATTAAGAACAATGAACCCACCTTATCTGACCCATCTTGGACAGAGCTAGAAGGAATTATGTTAAGTCAGCTAAGCCAGAAAGATAAAGATGAGTATGGGATGTCCCCACTCATCAACAGAAGTTGAGAAAGAAGAACAGAAAGGGAAACTAAAAGCAGGATCTGATTAAATCAAGAGTAGGGCACCAAAGTAAAAACCCTGTGGTGAAGGGGAGAGTGGCCATTGGGCTTCCTGGTGCTGAAGGGGGGAAGTGGGGGGCAGGGGTGGGTTGTTGGGATGGGACACAGTCTTTTGGTGGTGGGAACGGTGTTTATGTACACTCCTATTAAAGTGTAGACATATAAACCACTATTTAATCAATACGAGAGGGGAAAAATTGATCATATGTCTAGAACTTCTTAAAACACAGACTGAGTCTTTTTTTTTTTCACAGGCTGTCTTTGATATGTTGACTTTCTCAAAAGCCTAGACCAGGAAGAACAGAAACAACCAGTGGCACAGCTATACTCAAGATGCTGGGTATTATACCCCAAACCCTAACAAAGGGACTTTTCAAAGTTAACCCAATCACCAAATAATGTGATGATAACAATAACTATCCATTGTCTTCTTGAACCCTAAGACAGCAGGAACCTCATATTTCCACTATAGAGCCTATATTTCCCCCAGTCCTGGAACCTTAGGGTGGGGACCACTTTCCTGCATGCTTCTCTCAATTCAAATCAAATAATATTGCATCCGCCAATCGCAACCCAATCAACGCAATGGGTGCCACCCCAGCATGCTTCACTTCAGACTGTGTCCAGAGACTTCAGGTGTGGAATGACAACCCTTCAGCTTTATCACTTGGGTGAGACCTTTCCTTTCATAGTATTCTCTAATTCCATTCCAGGTGTTCCACTCCCCAATAAAGTCCCCAAACCTAGATATAGTCCAGGTCCCCTGAAATAGAGCATATGTTCACACGTGCCCATAAACTAGGGAAAAATATATACCTGAAAGCAGAAGTACACAAGAGCCTGTAGGGAATAACCCCCAACTCTTCATCTGCACTATTCTAGCCTTTAGGTTCATGATTAGTCAACAATTTGTTTGGCTTTGTATGTTAACTCTCTTGTCAGCCACCAGGTTCCAGATGCTAGCATGAAGCCGACCAGACTTCCCTGGACAGACAACCCCACCAATGTATCCCGGAGCTCTGCTTCCCCATAGCCCCACCCCACTAGGGAAAGAGAGGGGCAAACTGGCAGTATGGATTGACCAGTCAACGTCCATGTTCAGTGGGGAAGCAATTACAGAAGCCAGATCTTCTGCCTTCTGCAACTCACAACGACCCTGGGTCCACACTCCCAGAGGGATAGAGAATGGGAAAGCTATCAGGAGATGGGATGGGATATGGAGATCAGGTGGTGGGAATTGTGTGGAACTGCACCCCTCCTATCCTATGGTTTTGTTAATGTCTCCTTCTTAAATAAAAAAAAAATTTAAAAAAAAGAATTCACCTAACCTGAAAATATGCACACCCTTATAGATAGACATTGTACACACACGTGTGTGTGTATGTGTGTGTGTGTATGTGTGTTTGTGTGTGTGTGAAATGCATATAAATCAGATAAAATTGGCCTGGGAGGAAGCAGCATGGGTAAGACATCGGGTTCTCTCAAACATTTATAAAGAACTGGTAAAGGGAGCCAGGCGGTAGTGCAGCGGGTTAAGCACAGATGGCGCAAAGCACAAGGACCCAGCATAGCAATCCTGGTTTGAGCCCCCGGCTCCCTATCTGCAGGGGAGTCGCTTCACAGGTAGTGAAGCAGGTCTGCAGGTGTCTATCTTTCTCTCGCCCTCTCTGTCTTCCCTTCCTGTCTCCATTTCTCTCTGTCCTATCTAACAAAGACAAAAATAACAACAACAACAATAATAATAAACCACAAAAATAATAAACAACAAGGGCAACAAAAAGAAAAAAATGGCCTCCAGGAGCAGTGGATTCATAGTGCAGGCACAGAGCCCCAGCAATAACCCTGGAGGCGCAAAAAAAAGGGGAGTCGGGAAGTAGCGCAGCAGGTTAAGCTCAGGTAGCTCAAAGTGCAGGGACCAGCATAAGGATCCCGGTTCGAGCCCTGGCTCCCCACCTGCAGGGGAGTCGCTTCACAAGCAGTGAAGCAGGTCTTCAGGTGTCTGTCTTTCTTGCCCCCTCTCTGTCCTCCCTTCCTCTCTCCATTTTTACCAAGAAGTAACAACTGCAGCATTGGCAACAATAACAAGGTCAACAAAATGGGAAAAATGGCCTCCAGAAGCAGTAGATTCATAGTGCAGGCACCAAGCCCCAACAATAAACCTGGAGGCTCAAAAAAAAAAAAAAGAACTGGTACAACCCAACAAAAGAAGAAAGAATAACCTAAAAAGTGGGCAAAAGAACTAAGCAGAAAGTTTTCTAAAGAAGAGATACACACAACCCACAGAAATGCTCTGCTTCACTTCTCATTACAGAAATGCAAACTAAGACCTCATAGAGATGCCATCCCACACCTGGGAGAATGGCTTCCATCTACGAAGCAGGAAATGACAGGTGTCAAAGAGGTTGTGGAGGAGAAGGGAAGTCTGGCCCATTTCTGGTGGGAATGCACACTGGTGCAGCCTCTTTGGAAGATTGTATGGACAGTCCTTAAACAAATACAAATGGAATCACCTTATGATCCAGCAATGCCTCTCTGGGGTATTTATCTAAAGAATATTTAAACACCCACTTAAAAGGACATATACACCCCTGTGTTCATAGCAGCTTTATTCATAGTAGCCAAACAGTGGGAGCAGCCTAAATGCCCATCAACACATGACTAGCTAAAGAAATTATGGGATATATATTCCATGGAACACTATTCTGCAATGAAAAAGGTGACATTGTGACCTTTGGGACAAAATGGATGGACTGGTGGTGATGATGCTTAGTGAAGTAAACAGAAATGAAAGACAACTACAGGATGATTCTACTCAGATGTGGAACATATAAAACTAGTACAATGAACTTGCAAAAAACAAAGAAAGAATCAAACTACTTCTTTTTTTAAAAAATGTATGATTTACTCATTTTGGGGGGAGAGAGAGAAGGAGAGAAAGAAAGAGATCTTTAGTATTGCTCCACTGTTCACAAAGCTTTCTCCCTGCAGGTGGGGGACAGCAGCTTGAAACCAGGTTCTTGTGCATGTAGCATGTGTGGTCTGCCAAGGGTGCCACCGTCTGCACCTCCCCCCAAGAATTTCTAAGACTTTGTGAGGACTATGGTGGTTATCTCTGGGAGGTGGAAGGGTGAGAATACAGATGTTGGGTAGTGGGTGTGTTGTGGAACCATACCCTATAATCTTAGTATCTTATAACCATAATTAATCACAAATACAAAAAAAGGAAAAAATTGTAGGCCAGTGGACTCTCAAGTATGAGGTCCTGAGTTCAATTCTTGGCATGGAATGAACCAGAGTGATGCTCTGGTTCTCTCTCCTCTTATAAAACTCAAGCACTGGGGGTTGAGCGGTAGAGGGTTAAGAGCAGGTGGCATAAAGCGGAAGGACCGGCGTAAGGACCCCAGTTCAAGCCCTCCACCTGCAGGGGAGTCACTTCACAGGTGGTAAAGCAGGTCTGCAGGTGTCTATCTTTCTCTCCCCTCTCTGTCTTCCCCTTTTCTTTTCATTTCTCTCTGTCCTATCCAACAACGATTAAATCAATAACTACAACAATAAAACAACAAGGGCAACAAAAGGGAAAAAAAGAAAGAAATTCAAGCACTGTTAAAGGACATCCAACCGAAAGGGAAGGTCCATTCTTTCTGATTACATCTGTGACCTTGTCCTTGTGCGTTATTTCAAAGCAAAAGACATACTCTTTCTGTCATTCAAAAAAAGAAAAGAAAAGAAAAGAAAAAGATGCCATCTTAATTTTAAAGTTACTTTAATTGAAAACAGAGTAGAAAGGCAGAGACTGGTGGATTTGGAGAGAGAGAAAGGAAAAGAGAAAAGAAAGGCCTGGTGTATAATTGTTTTAAATGCTGTGTTGATGTGTTGAGTTTAAAAATATTTTGATGAGCTCTGGGTACAAGAATGACAGAGGCTGTGAATCACTGTCCCGAATCGCCTGTCTGATATGATTATATATTTTGGTGTTCACTTGGCAAGGTCACCTTAACGAGTTTATATAATAACACACAGAAAACCGAGAGCCGCTGAGAAGACTGGCATGAGCAGGCAAGCTGGGGGAGGAGCGGAGGGGGGGGAGACTGAGTCCAGCCTGGCTGCTCAGAGCAGAGGTGTGGAGAGAAGAGGGGGCCAGGACCGGACAGATAAGTGAGCCCAGCTCTGAGTGGCTTCTCTGCAGTGGTGGAGGTGATGGGGTTTGAACTGTTCATGATGGCAGCAGTAATGCTACAGAGTATCTCTAGTGCAATGGAGGACTTGGACTTTTTCTTTTTCTTTTTCTTTTCTTTTCCTTTATTTCCTTCCCTTTTCTTTTTGTCTTCTTGCTTTCTCTCTCTCTCTCCCCCTTTTTTTCTTTTTTTGCCATCAGTGTAATCAAAGCGGCTCAACATCTGCTCCTGACAGAGTTATCGCTTGTCACTGTGGTTTTAGATGGGAGGTGAGATAGAGAGAAGAAGAGAGGGATAGAGAGGGAGAGATAGCAAGCACTGCCTCGCAGGTCATGAAGCTGCCCTTGTGTGGGGCCTTCCATGTGGTGGCTGGAGGCTTGAACCTGGGTCCTCCTGCAAGGTAAAGTGTTTGCTTTACCAGTGAGTCATCTCCAAAGCCGGGACCCCCTCCCATTGTTTTCTTTTAGCGTAGCACTAGGGAATGAACTCAGGGTCTTGAGCATGGAGGATACTGCTAAACGGCCTCTCCTGACCCTCCATTTTTTATTTAGAGACACAGAAGGAGAGAGAGAGACAGGAGACATCACGGATCGTGGCACCACTTCTCTATCCATGGAGCTCTCCTGGTAGCATGCATGGTTCCCCCATGTGGTGCTGGAGTTTGGAGCCTGGGTCACATGCATTCTAAAGTGTGAGCTTGACCAGGTAAGCCATTTCCCAGTCCAGAGAAACTGAATTTTAAAATTTTCAATCAATTCTGAGCAAAGCCTCGCTCAGCCTTTGGCTGTTGGTGGTACTGGGGTGGCTCCTGGGACCTCTTGCATGCAGGTCCTGTGTGTTTTCACACCCTCTCAGTCCCTCAAGCTGCCATTTCTCATCAGTTCATTTGAGTTTAAATAGCCACTTGAGCAGACTGGACAGTACGGTGCCATGTGGCTTTTGCAAAGTCACTGGGAGTGGTCATTGGGTACAGAAGTACAGAAGTGGGTAGTGGAGGTGAGGGAGGATTATTAAGTAGAAAGTATAAGCAGAAGAGGGGAGAGAGAGAGAGAGAGAGAGAGAGAGAGAGAGGAGACAATAGCATCATGATAACCTCTGCAAAGATAACTCCCCTCAGCAAGTAAGGACTGGGGACTTGAACCTAGGTCCTTGAACACAGTAATGTGTGCATTTTACCTGGTAAGTCACCATCCTCCCCCTGACTCTGGGACACTCGGGGGCTGTCACACCCTGATCAGGGACCGGCCACCCTAACGTAACACCTTAACAGAACACCCAAACCAACACCACAATCAAACAGCTTGCTCCAAGGCACACTCAGCTTCCCAGCACCACTAGATGTCACCATTAACCAAAATGCACACTGATTTGACTTTTAGCTGAAAAACTCAGTGGAGTTTTCCTCTTTGGATCCAGCTGCTCTGCACGGTTTAACTGACGACTTCTTCGCTCTGTCCCATCAGAAGCAGAGCGGCTTTGCTCTCTGGCAGTCTGTCCAACAGGAATGCTCTTGCTAGCTTAGCTTGTTCTTCTTTCTGGTTAAAACGCTGACAAATGCCACAAGCAAGACATGTATGTACTCACACACGCTTCCTCCCTCGTTCACTCATTAAGCATTTACTAAGTGCCAGGCACAGGGTCTCACGTACACAGGCTTCAGTGTTAATGGTGGTCCCCGAAGAGGTTGAATCCAGCATCTCTGGCTTGGGTTCCAGGGACAAGAACAGAGTCAGGCCTGGTCCTTGTCTTTCCCTCCCAAGGGCACAGAACAAAACCTTCTCTGTAACGAGAAACTTAGGTACCTTACATAGAGCTGGACACGTAGACACACCAACTGTAGTTTTCCACTCCATCCTGCTGAGAGCAGCTCATCAGGAGAAAAAGCAATCCTTACTGAGCATACATACTTCATGAATAAAGCGTGTAGCCAGCCAGCTGGGAAAACCACGCCATGGCCTTTGGCCCTTGAGAATTCAAGTAGAGGCTTGATCTTACCTAGGGTCCAAAATAGTATCGTTAAATTTAAGGGGCTAAAATGGTTGGGTTATTTACTGAGAGAGAGACAGAATGAGAGAGAGAACCAGAGCATTACTCCAGGGATTACACTTGGGACCTCATGCTTGCAAGCCCTGCACTCTGCCACCTGAGCCACCTTCCTGGCTGCAGGACTACCTTTCCCACAAAGAATTTATATATTTACTAGCAAGGGAGGACTAACTTGTCATCGGCATATGCAATGCCAGGGACCAAACTTGGGACTTCATGTTAGCAAGTCCGTGCGATGTCCTGGGGCTGACTTTTATTTTTATATTATATTATTTTATTATATATTATATTCTTTATTTTTTATTTACAAAAAGGAAACATTGACTAAATTGAAGGATAAGAGGGGTACAACTCCATACAATTCCCACCACCAGAACTCTGTATCCCATCCCCTCCCCTGATAGCTTTCCTATTCTTTATCCCTCTGGGAGTATGGACCCAAAGTCATTGTGGGATGCAGAAGGTGGAAGGTCTGGCTTCTGTAATTGCTTCCCCAATGAACATGGGTGTTGACAGGTTGATCCATACTCCCAGCCTGCCTCTCCCTTTCCTTAGTGGGGCAGGGATCTGGGGAGGTGGAGCTCCAGGACACATTGGCGGGGTCGTCTGTCCAGGGAAGTCTAGTTGGCATCATGCTAGCATCTGGAACCTGGTGGTTGAAAAGAAAGTTAACATACAAAGCCAAACAAATTGTTGAACAATTATGGACCTAAAGGCTGGAATAGTGCAGATGAAGTGTTGGGGGTGGTGGTGGTGGTTTCCTCCATTTTGTAGATAGCTAGTGGGCACATTTTAGTTATATTCCAAAGGGCCTGTGGCTATACTAGTTTTGTTTTTTTCCCTGAGCCTGAAAATCTGATATGCAGGTGGATCTTAGTTATTGTCTGGGGAGATGATGTCATGGCTGGAAAAAGGACCAGAAAGCTGGATCAGGGAAGAGAGTAGCTCCCTAATGTGGGAAAGGGGTATAAATATTGTTGACTGTAAACCCCATCGATTTGATTTGGTCTGGGGCCCATAGTCAGCTTAGGAGCCTATGTGACTTCTGCATCCCTGTAGATATGAGCTCACATTCTGTGGTCATGAGTAGGAACATTCCAAGCTGCCCCAATATCAACCCATCTTCCTCAGGTGTAGCATAGATTTTGTTGTCCATCCTTTGGACAACATTCTTTGGAGGATGGAACATTCTCTACCATTGTAATCCAAGGTGAGGGCAAGTTCCTATAGGGGGCCCACAAAAGGGTCTATTTTGCTGTTCCTGATAGAGATGACCAGTAACAATGGAGAGAGGGGTTTATTTGAGGTCTAGGCCCATCATGTCTGTTTGGGAATTTCAGGACTCCCCGATTAGGGCCCCAGCTGATGGAATGGCCTGATAGTGACTAAAGAGTCATCGTTAAAGTATGCCAGTCTCTTGCCCTTATTCAGCTTTTGCAGTCCTTGCTTTGATAAGGTTAGCTTTGGAGTGAGTGAGAGAACTGTAGTAGGAAGTAGGTGAGGAGGGTATCAAAGTCTAAGTAGACACTATCTCATTATGAACTTGATACTGACTCACTACAGACTATTGTGTATTTTTGCTTTCAGGCATATATTTTGCCCTAATTTATGGATACATGCTAATATATGCTCTATCTCATGGGACCTGGTCTATATCTAGGTTTTGAGACTTTGTTAGGTAGTGAACCTCCTGGAATGGAATTTGAGAATCTTATGAAAGGAAAGGTCTCACCCGAGTAATGAGGGTGAAGGGTTGACATTTCATGCCTGACGTCTCTGGACATAGTCTGAAGTGAAGCATGCTGAGGTGGTATTTGTTGTGTTGATTAGGTTGGGATCGGTGGATGCAATATTATTTGGTATGAATTGAGAGAAGCATGCAGGAAAGTGAGCCCCACCCTAGAGGTTCCAGGATTGGTGAAATACAGGCTCTATAGAGGAAGCAGGAGGTTCCTGCTGTCTTAGGGTTTAAGAAGACAGTAGATAGTTATTGCTATAATCACATTATTTGGCAATTGGGTTAACTTTTGAAGTATCCCTTTGTTAGGATTTGCTGTATCATACACATCCCCATAATTTGTGTCCTTTGAGATTATTTGTATATAGCTGTGCTACCGGTTGCTTCTGTTCTCTCTGGTCTAAGCTTTTAAGAGAGTCAACATATCAAAGACTCAGCCTATGTATTAAAAAGACTCAGCCTGTGTTTTAAAAAGTTTGAGACATTCAATCAAGTTTCCCCTCTCATATTAATTAAGTAGTGATTTATATGACTACAAATTAATAGGAGTGTACATAAACACCATTCCCACCACCAAAAGACTGTGTCCCATCCCACCCCTGTCACCCCAGGAAGCCGAACATCCACTCTCACCTTCACCCCAGGATTTTCACTTTGGTGCCCTACTCCATTATATTATTTCTTTCCAACAGGGTTGTTGTTCAGGCCCAGTGCCTGCATAACGACTTCACTGCTCCTAGTGAGCATTTTCCCCCTTTTTCTTCTGATAGATTGTGAGAGACAGAAAGAGAGGGGGGGGGGGAGAGAGAGGAAGAAGGAGAAGGAGAAAGAGGAGGAGAAGACTGGGACACCTGCAGCATTGTTTCACCACTTATGAAGCTTCCCCTCAGCAGGTGGGACCGGGGACTTGAACCTAGGTCCTTGAACATAGTAATGTGTGCATTTTACCTGGTAAGTCACCACCTGACTACCCATTTTTCCATTTGTTGCTCTTGTTGTTATTATTGTTGTTGGATAGAAAGAAATGGAAAGAGGAGGGGAAGACAGAGAGGGGGAGAGAAAGATAGACACCTGCAGACCTGCTTCACCGCTTGTGAAACAACTCCCCTGCAGGTGGGGAGCCGGGAGGGGGGGCTCAAACCAGGATCCTTACACCAGTGCTTGCACTCTGTGCTACATGCGCTTAACCCGCTGCTCTACTGCCCGACTCCCATCATTTTTTTAATTGATTATATATTAGATAGCGTTTCATGAAACACAAAGTGGAGAAAAAGGAGCCAGAGCACCATTTCTTAATGTGGTGCTAGGGACTGAACCAAGGATCTCAGTCATGTGATCCCAGTGCTCTACGAGTTGAGCCATTTCTCCAGTTACCGAGGCCATGTTTTAAATCCTGCCCTTTGATGAGAAAAAAAAAAAGCTTCACCACTCATGAAGCTTTCCCCCTGCAGGTGGGCATTCTTTCTTTTTCACAGGATTGTGTGAGTTGCCTGGATGGTTCTGAAGTTAGTTAGGGTGGCAGGTCTCTGGCGTCTGTGACTCAGCTGGAGGGAAGGCCGAGACTGATGGTCCGCTGGACCAAGGGCAGCTGAACGGCCATCTTTGCCTCTTGTGCATGAGCCCCCCCCCCACCAGTAGGCTAACCCAGCCTTTAGGTGGCGCTTCATCATGGCTGCCTCACGGCCCCAAAGGGCAGTGAGAGGAGGCCAAGCTCTAATATGCAAGGACTTCCAAGCCTCTGCTGGTGTCACGTTTGCCTGAGCTACATGGCTAAGCCTAGAGTCCAATGAGGCTTGGCCATGGAGATGTGGACAATTGAGCACCACAGCAACCATCTACTGCAGACAGTTTAATTTCTCCTTATCTGAGTTTTTACCAAACGGTCATCATGCTCTCTTTCCCTGCTGCCCAGGGATCATGAAAGAAGAAACACACAGCAGGAGCTGCTGGCTGTCCTTCAAATGGACACTGTCGACATTATTTCTTTAGTTTATTTAAAATTTTTTTTGCATTATCTTTATTTATTTATTGGATAGAGACAGCCAGAAATTAAGAGGGAAGGGAATGATAGAGAAAGAGAGAGACAGAGAGATACCTGCAGCATTGCTTCACCACTTGCAAAGCTTTCCGCCCACAAGTGGGGACCAGGACTTCAAACCCGGGTCCTTGAGCACTGTAACATGTGCACTCAGCCAGGTGCGCCACTGCCTGGCCCCTTTTTCTTTAGTTTCTTCATTGACCTTTTCCATGTCTTGTCCACAACTAGACTGGTTAGCCCACTTTTTAGAACTTCCTCTTCCTCAAAAAACATTTTAATTTTATTTACTTTTTGATAGAGAAAGGGAGAGATTTAGAGGGAAGGGAGAGAGAGAGAGAGAGAGAGAGAGTTCTGTAGTACTGCTTCTTCCCCTGCAGGTGGGAGTTGGGGGCTTGAACCCGGATCTTTGTGCACTGTAACATGTGCTCAGCCAGGGGTGCCACCACCTGGGCCCTTTCTAGAGCTTTCTACTGAAATGAAGGTAATATTTTTCCAAAGAGTTTTTTTCCAGGACTAGGGAGGTGACTGATTGGCAGAGCACACGTCTCACATGCACGAGGACCCGATTCCACCCTCACTATATTAAAAGAAAGAAAAAAGAGTTAGATTAAAAAAAATTACAAGACTTGGAGGTAACACACTCAGGTCCAAATCCCTGGCCCCCACTTGCTGGGGAAAGCTCTGTGAGTTGAAGCAGTTGTTGCAGAACTCTCTCTCTTTCTTTCACTCTCTCTCAACTTAAAAAAGAAAAAAAAAATGGCCACCAGGAGTGGTGCATTCATTGTGCAGACCCTGACACTCAGTGACAACCTTCATGGTAGAAAAAAAAAATTATCTCATGGTGTGAGCAGGAAGCATTCTTTAGGGCCCCTGGATGTCTGACCACATGTAACTTTCATAAAATGTCCATAAGTGTTGGGCTTTGTTCTAAATGTTTGTTTTGCTTTGTCCAAGTCAGATACCTGTTTCCATGGCTCTTAGAGGAATTATCAGATAATAAAGAGACAGAGTGGGAGTTTGATGTCTTGTCTTAATTCCATTTGTCTGTATTCACAATGTCCAAGTGAACTACTTTGCTAGTCCAATATATATACTTTTCTTTTGCTTTAGGGTTGCAAAGTAATTTTTACACAATCACAAAACATATTTTCAAAGCAGAAAAAAAATGAAGTCAAACGTAGGAAATGATAGCACTAGAAAAAGCAAAGTATTGAGAACAAGACTTCTTCTGCACTTTCATACCTGATCCCACTGGAAACAAGACTAGGCAAGTGCATTGCTTCATCTTTGCTGATGACGTCTTTCCCCCAGAGTCGGTGATCTCTAGCACTTAATTGGATGACTCAGCGTTTGTTGAGTTTCTAGTATATAGGAAGAACTGAATAAAACATGGCCCTTGCCACCTGGGTCCTATCTAATGACTAACAGCACACTCTAAGGCAAGCCTGAGAGACAGGAGCTATGGGGGACATGGTTCAAGGAATGAGTGGGGGCAGTGGGGGCTCATCTGGCTGAGTGTACTTGTGACCATGTGCGAGAAGCCGGGTTCAAGACCCAAGCCCCTACCTGCAGGGAGGAAGCTTTGCAAATGGTGAAGCAGTTCTGCAAATGTCTTTCTCTTCCTCCCCTTTCAATTTCTCGTGGTTTCTATCCAGTAAATAAATAAACAAAATATTTTTTAAAAAGGGAGGTGATTTATTGTCTTTTTAAAATATTTTTATTTAATGTTTATTTATTCCCTTCTGTTGCCCTTGTTGTTTTATTGTTGTAGTTATTATTGATGTCATTGTTGTTGGATAGGACAGAGAGAAATGGAGAGAGGAGGGGAAGACAGACAGGGGGAGAGAAAGACAGACACCTGCAGACCTGCTTCACCACCTGTAAAGTGATTCCCCTGCAGGTGGGGATCCAGGGGCTCGAACCGGGATCCTTCTGCTGGTCCTTGCGCTTTGCGCCACCCGCGATTAACCTGCTGTGCTACCACCTGACTCCCTTTTTAATGGTCTTATTAAGGGAGGAATGATTCATGAAACAGTAGCTGGCACGTGGGTGCAAACTGTCATCATCCTTAAGTGACAGGCGTCCGTCCACACATTGATTTCACTACAACTTAGGACACCACTGTGCACTGGGTGTCTAGTGCCCACTCAGCTCCCTCCCCCACACTGTGGGCCTTGCTCACACAGACCACTTCTGGACCAAGTGTCACCCTGCACTTGGCCTTTCCCTTCTCGTCTTTTATGTTCCACCTATTAGTGAGATCATTTGGTATTTTCATCTTTCTCCTTCTGGTTGATCTCACTTAACAGGATTTCTTCATGTTCCCTCCAAGATGAGGCAAAGGAGATGATTTCATCATTTTTAATAGCTGAGTAGTATTCCATTGTGTATATGAACCATGACTTTCTTAACCACTCATCTGTCACCAGGTGTCTGGGTTTCTTCTGTGTTTGGCTTAGCACAAATAATACTGCTGAGAATATAGGTGTACAGAGATCTGATTTTGGAAATCTCATTTTGGTTTCTTTGGTTAGATCCCCGGGAGAGGGATTACTGGGCCATATTGTAGGTCCATGTAAGTGTTCTGAAGATTTTCTTTTTTTTTAAATTTTGATTGTCTTTATTTATTTATTGGATAGAGACAGCCAGAAATTTAGAGGAGGAAGGGAGATAGAGAGGAGACAGACAGAGAGACAACTGCAGACCTGCTTCACCACTCACAAAGCTTCCCCCCTCCAGGTGGGGACCAGGGGGCTCGAGCCCAGGTCCTTGTGCACTGTAGTATGTGCACTCAGCCAGGTGCACCACCACCCAGTCCCCACCTGAAGATTTTCCACATGGTCTTCCAGAGTCTGAAGCAAAGCACACTCCCACCAGCAGTGCAGAAGTGGATGAACTCAAGAAGACATCCTAAGCATGATGCCTTTTGTTTTGAGCCTTAACAGATGACTAGGATTTCTCTGCTTAGAGAAAATGTGAGAAGACTCCATGGAGTGATCAGGGTGATCAGACAACATCTGAGCTCATATGTTCAGGTAGAGATGAGTAGGTTGGGAGACTGAAGATTCCCTAAGGCTGGCAGGGCTGTAGAGAAGCAAAAACTCTTCTGCTTATTTGGGGGTGAAGGAAACTGGCCAAGGTAGTCTAGGCCATGTCAGAGATGAACAGTGCTGGGTACTCAGTAGCAGTTACAAGAAGGCAAATAAACCCAGAATGAATTGGACTCAACTTCTCAGGAATGAAAGGCAGGGAGGATTGAAAGCATGTGTGATGGTGAAAAAAAAAAAGTACCAGAAGGTGTAAAAGGGGGTTAGTCCATGTGGATGGGATCCTGGTTTGCTCAGAAGCGATCACGCAGGGGAGAAAAAGACTTCTGTCTTTATGACAGGGGCCAGAGGTGCAGGTGGGAGAAAGGTTTCCACAGAAGTTGGGCCCTGAGGGTTCCGGAAGGAAGCAGACAAGGAGAGTAGATTTCCATTTCAAAGGGAGGAGGAGGGATTTAGGACTGCAAGCTTTCATCACTCCAGCACATGCTGGGGACCAGACTTGGGACTTGATGTCTATAAACACAAGCTGTCTTCCTTTCTTTCTTTCTTTCTTTCTTTCTTTCTTTCTTTCTTTCTTTCGTATTTTTTCCCATTTTTTTCTTTATTGGAGGAATTAATTAATGCAGCTGTCTCTCTGTCTCTCTCCCTATCATCCCCTTCCCTCTCAATTTCTGGCTGTCTCTATCCAATAAATAAAGATAACAAAATAAAAAAAAGAAAGAAACCCAGCATTCATTTTTTTATATTTATTTATGTCGGGCAACCTCCCCCTCCATCCTCCATTGCTGACACTATGGTCTATTTGCACAATCATTGTTTTGCCTGATCTATCTTCTTTCTACCTCAAGACCCACCCTGCCTGCAGGGTATTAATTAATCCTGCCAGTTAAAACCCTAGCAACTGTTGCTACGGAAGCTTTCTATCTTCCCACTCTTTCCTTTTCTCCACCCCCTTTCCTAGCCATTTCCTTTTCTGACTTTCCACTTCCTGTTCTAAATATATAAAAGCATGGTCTCTGATCAATAAAGAAGCATTGCATTCCCACTCGGCCACGAGTTCCTGGTCTCTCTCCCATGTTGCTGAGTAAGCAGCAGCCCAGGTTGGCTCCGGTCAAGTTCTCTCCAGCCCAGAGAGCAGGTGCCCGGAAAGAAACACCCTCATGCTAGCCCAGCATATTTATTTATTCCTTTTTGTTGTCCTTGTTTTTTTTTATTGTTGTAGTTCTCATTGTTGTTGTTACTGATGTCATTGTTGTTGTTACTGATGTCGTTGTTGGATAGAACAGAGAGAAATGGAGAGAAGAGGGAAAGACAGAGAATGGGAGAGAAAGACAGAAAAAGACCTGCTTCACTGCCTGTGAAGCGACTTCCCTGCAGGTGGGGAGCCAGGGGCTCGAACCGGGATCCTTTCACCTGTCTTGCGCTTTGTGCCATGTGCGCTTAACCCTCTGCACTACCACCCGACTCCCCCCAGCATTCACTTTACTTCTAATAATAATGAGCCTTCTCACTGACACAGAAAGAGCAAGGACTCACTGCAGGTCAGAGACAGTGCTTAAGATGTTTTCCCCACTGGCAGTCCTATGAAATATGTGTGGCCGTCACTTCCACTTTATTGACTAGGACACTGAAGCCGAGAGGTCACAGAGTTCCTCTGAGTTCTTGTCTTCTGGCTCTCGAGCCTGTCTCTGGTGGGATACGTTTACCACCTTCACTCTGCAAAGGAGAAGATGGAAGCAGGAAACACTCAGACTACGGCCAAGGTCTCGGCAGAGCACAGTCAAGCCTGGAGTCTGTGCCGCCTCCAGGACACCCGTCTGCACCCCTCTCTCTCTGCTCTTACAGACGACGTGTCCAGAGACAGATGGGCCAACAGTAGGATGTGGATACGGGAGAAACATGCCAACAAGTGGTTGGTAAAGCCACCGGGAGGGAGAGGACAGTGGGGAGACGGAAACTAGAGAGTTGTCGCGGGTGCCTGCAAGTGGTGGCGGCACTGGGCTTCTGTTTAAGCACAGGAGCCTGGGTTTAGGAAGCTGTGAAGTGGCAGCACACAGGACTGACACACAAGAGGTCCTAGGTTCAATCCCCAGTATCACCAAGTAGCCAAAGTTGAACTGTTCTCTGGTTTAAAAAAAAAAAAATCAGCAAACGAAGGCATCCATTTTTTTGAAGAGAAACATGTAAAGAGGAAACATTTCTTTAAGTGTAGCCCCTAGATCTGCAACCTTGGCTTCACCTGGAAACTTGTTAGAAAGATACATTCTAGGGCAACAAAAGAAAATAAATAAATAACAAGGAATATTAAATAATCTTAAAAGAAAAAAGAAATACACATTCTGGGAGTCAGGCAGTAGTGCAGTGGGTTAAGCGCAGGTGGTACAAAGCGCAAGGACCGTCATAAAGATCCCAGTTCGAGCTCTGGCTCCCCACCTGCAGGGGAGTCGCTTCACAGGCAGTGAAGTAGGTCTGCAGGTGTCTGTCTTTCTCTCCCCATGTCTTCTCCTCCTCTCTTGATTTCTCTCTGTCCTATCCAACAATGAGGACATCAATAACAACAATAACTACAACAATAATAAAAAAAACAAGGGCAACAAAAGGGAATAAATAAATATTTTTTTAAAAAAGAAATATACATTCTGGGGGTAGGTGGGTGGGTGACGGTGTGTCCAATTGAGCTCATATGTTATCATGTGCAATGATCTGAGTTCAAGTCCCTGGTCCCCACCTGCAGGGGGAAGCTTCATGAGCAGTGAAGCAGGGCTGCAATTTTCTCTCTCCTCCCTTTCTGTCATCCCCTCCCCTCTCAATTTCTCTCTGTTTTGTTAAATAAAAGAAATGGGAAGTTGTGTGGAAAACTGAGAAATGTTATACATGTACAAACTACAGTATTTTAGTTTTTATTACTATATTTTATTAACTGTAAACTACTAATCCCCCCAATAAAAAAAGAAAGAAAAAGAAAAAAAGAAATGAGAGCAGAGGGTTAATTATGCCACTGCCACTGGGATCAGAGGGTTAGTTATGTAGTCACCAAGCCCCACTGATAACCCTGGTGGCGATAGTAACCAAAAAGAAAAAGAAATATACTTCATCAGCTCCACTCAGATGCCATGAATGAGAATCCTGTGACTTGGGCTCGACAATGTCTGTCTGTCTGCCTGTCTGTCTGCCTGTCTGTCTGTATGTTTATCTATTTGTTGCTGGGGCTTCACTACTCTGGGCTGACTTTCAGCTTGGGGGGTGGGGAAAGAGAGAACGAGAGAGAGAGAGAGAGAGAGAGAGACTAACAGCACCATAGCTTTCTCTAGTGTGTTGGGGGCTGGACTTGAACCTGGGCCATCCAAATGCAAAACAGGTGGACTATCCAGGCGAGCTACCTTGGTGGCCCTCTCTGTCTCTCTCTGAAATAAAAAGAACAAAGAAAATTAGAGTGGGGAACAGTGGATTTGTGTGTGCTGGAGGCCTCAGCGACATACACACACACACACACACACACACACACACACACACACACACACACACACACCATAAGTTCTGTGCTTAACCACTGAGCTACCTTCAGCCTCCTACACTTGTTTCAACCACATACAAAATCCTGCAGGAAGAACAGAGATGCATCCTGTCAGAGTTTTGCATAGGATTATGGAAAAAAAAAAAAAAAACAAGAACAGAAGGAGAAATCTAGTAATCTACTCATCAGTTATTCCAGTGCAGAGTGGGCCCACAAACTCTGCTTTCAAGCCAGTGTGGAGAAGGCAGCTCTGATTAGTGCTGGCTTCTGACTTGTAGACAGAGGGACTCTCCTAGATTCCTCACCTGCAGCTCAGCAGGCCTGCCTCGAGGCCTGTCCTCAGGGGCGATGCTCTGGTTCACTGCCCATGTCACCTCGGGTGCCAGAACCATGAAGCGCTGAGCTGCCCGCCTGGCCCGCAGGCCACCGGATCTACCTGAGCCTTGTCTTGGGGGCTCCTGAGGAAGCTGGACCCCCACCAGGGCTGGCCACTGGCCACAGAGGTAATTCTCCCTTCCCCAGGTTGTCAGGAAGCACCCTGGCTTTCACCTGTCACAGCCACCAGGTCAACTATGTCACCAGCACTGGCTTCCCTGTGGCCTGGCCGGAAGGAAGGCAGGAGAACCTCACTGCTGGCTCTGACAGCACAAGCCCAGGAGACAGGTGCAGGCGGAAATGCAACAATTAGGGCTTGCTTGCCAGTTTCCTTTGAAAGGGCCTGAAATGAGGGATCAGCTTGTAAATCCCTGCAATTGTAAGAGAATGAGAATCTCCAAGCCAGAGGAAATCACTTACCTATTCCCAGAATGCCTGGTATATCCTCCCAGCTCTTGTGTTCATTCCCTGGGGCTTCAAGTCGACTTCTCTAGAAGGCATCACTGCTTCACTGGGAAGGCTGCTTTATCTTGACCAAAGCTATGTTCTTTGAGGAGCTAGATGAATAGGATTTTAAGGAGGAAATGAGATTAGAAGTATTTGCTTCTTCTCTCTGTGGGGTCATGAAAGCCAGGGAGGTTAGTGGAGTTGCCTAAGATTGGAACTTGTGGGTGAGATAAGTTCTCTCTTAATCGGTTAAGACCTTTCTGGAATAGAGAACTGCCATTTCTTAGTGCTTAAGACATACCCATGTGCTAAGTCCTTACGTGCTTAAACCTCTTCTCTCTCTGCCTTTTGGGCAAACTTACTCTATGTTCTTTATTTTAAAACACATTTTATTTATTTATTTATTGGATAGAGGCAGAGAAATTGAGAGGGCAGGGGAGATAGAGAGGGAGAGAGACAGAGAGACACCTGCAGCCTTGCTTCCCTGCTCATGAAGCTTTCCTCCTGCAAGTGGGGACCAGGGGCTTGAGCCTGGGTCTATGGACACAGTAACCTGGTGCACTGCCACCCAACCTCATTATTCTAGACGTAGACGCTCTTCAGAAAGGTGGAGAATGAGACTCAGAGAGGGTTAGTGACTGGTTCAAGGTCACACAGGTAGTGAGCGGAGGAGCTGAGTTTCAAGTTCCACATTCATATGATCCCAGCTGGCCTCTTGAACCTCGAGTGGACATTGTCAGAATTGACATGGGAACAATTCACCTCACTCTGCCACCCGTGAACTTGCTGGAGTGTGTTCTGTGACTGAATCCTGGTTTAATAGACTGGGATAAAAACACAGTGCTTCAGATGGGGAGAAAAACAAAAAGAACAGCTTCTGGATCAAGCCCCCAGAGGTTAGAGACCTGGTCCCAGCCAGCAGGTGTGAAAGGAATGAGGAGAGAGAGAGAGAGAGAGAGAGAGAGAGAGAAAGGTGAGAACGCTTGAGCTATTCTAGGGAATCTAATTCCATCTCTGAAGCATCCTGGGTGTGAGTCAACCCATGGTTTTCAGATTAATTCACCCGGAAGGAGGTAAAACACATAGCATCTATGTTCGTTTTCACTTGCAAAACTAGCTTTGTATATAAATATATATATATTTATATATATTTAGATTTCTTTTTAAAATTTATTTATTTATTTATTTATTCCCTTTTGTTGCCCTTGTTGTTTTATTGTTGTGGTTATTGATGTCTTTGTTGTTGGATAGGACAGAGAGAAATGGTGAGAGGAGGGGAAGACAGAGAGGGGGAGAGAAAGATAGATACCTACAGACCTGCTTCACCACCTGTGAAGCGAGCTCCCTGCAGGTGGGGAGCCGAGGGGCTTGAACCAGGATCCTTATGCAGGTCCTTGTGTTTTGTGCCATGTGCCCTTAACCCGCTGTGCTACCGCCCGACCCCCATTGTTGTGGTTATTATTATTGTCGTTGTTATTGATGTCATTGTTTTTGGATAGGACAGAGAGAAATGGAGAGAGGAGGGGGAGACGGGGGGGGGGAGAAAGACAGACACCTGCAGACCTGCTTCACCACCTGTGAAGCGACTCCCCTACAGGTGGGGAGCTGGGGGCTTGAACCGGGATCCTTACTCAGGTGCTTGGGCTTTGTGCCACATGCGCTTAACCCGCTGCACTCCCGCCTGATTCCTAGCTTTGTAGATTTTAAACCACTTCCTGTCGCATTAATGCATCCTACATGAAAACCCTCTACTAACACACAGCACATACCCTGACACAAAGCTACACAGTGACATCACATCATATCATTTATGTGATTAACATGAATCACTGTCAGCTGCGCAGTAATTTAGAACAATCCATTATTCCCTATTTGACAGCAGAACTCCCGAAGGATTCAGTGGCTAAGAAATTGAACTGGTGTTACTAGTTGCTATGGCAACTGATGCCAGGGCTGAATGAAAACTGAAGGACCCCTGTGGGAATTCCTTTTCTTAGCTGAATGATCCAAGATAGAGAAGAAAGATTCCCTCTTTCTCTCTTCCCTTCTCTCTGTCTTTTACCAGAGCACTGCTCAACTCTGGCTTATTATGGTGTGAGAAATCGAACCTGGGACTTGGGAGCCTCAGACGTGAGAGTCTCTTTGCATAACCATGATGCTGTCTCCCTTGCTCAGCTTCTTCTCTTTTGCTTGAAGTCCAACTAGTAGATGACCCCTTATGTATGTCTGGTGCTTTTGACTGGTTTTCACAGCTACAGTTTCCACACCAGTGGTCTTGTCCCGCCTGGGGTCAAACAGCCTCATTTAAATTCATGCATCAGAAAACAGAGGCAGACATCAGGCAAGAGACTTGCTGAGGGCCCAGTGTGGTTCATGCCAGAGACAGGAGTCCAGCATTCTTTCCTGGGGTCAATTTGCCTTATGGCAGCAATAGCCTGAAACTGAGCAGGCCGCGTGGGGTGACACAGAGGCCAGGACTCTGAGCCACACCGTGGACGTGAAGCAGGAGATGTGGACAAAACTCACTGTTTTCAAAGCTCTGGAAACTTGCACTGGGCTCAACAGAGTGGGTCTTAGCCTGAAGACGCCACAGACACTGGGCAGTGAAAGAGAATTCTTTCTTCTTCTTCCTCCCTTCCTCCCTCCTTTCTCCTTTTTCTCGCTACACCCCCTTTTTCCTTGACCCAGGCAGACCTCATTAATATCACAAAAGCCTACGTGGCAGGGATCCAATTCTCTTTCTCCCATGCTGGAGAGCTGGGTCAAATCAGAACTACAATCTCAGGTTCCTGGTGTCACATGCAGACAGAGACTCTGCAGTGGCCAGAGTGCAAGACGTGGAGAGTTGGTGAGATCAAGAATTCAGCCTCTTGGGCTCAAAAACCCCGTGAACATGTGCAAGGAAATATATCCAAGACTCATTCATCCTCTGTGAGCTGTCAGACCTTCCCACAGGCTTCTCTGAGCATAAAGACGGAGACAGAGAGAGGGCCTACAGCACCAGAGCTTCCCTCAGCCCCAGAATCTTCCCATGTGGGACCAGGGTTCAAATTTGCCAAGCCATGCACTCTGCTGTCTGAGCTATCCACCAGTCCTCTTTTTCTTCCCACACAAAGCTATGTTCCAAATTGAGTGACACTATTTGAAGAGCTAATTCTTACCGTAGTCTGTCTTTATTTTTTCATGAGAAAGAGATCAGAGTACTGGGACTGGACAGTGGCATACCTGTTTAAGCACTCATAGTACCAAGGTACACAAGGAACTAAGTTCGAGCCTCCACTCCTCACCTGCAGTGGTGATGCTTCACAAGTGGTGAAGCAGGTCTGTAGGTGTCTGTTTTTCTCTCTTTCCTCTTTCTTCCCTCTCAATTTCTCTCTGACATATCAAATAAAAAGAGAAAGAAAGAAAGAAGGAAAGAAGGAAAGAAAGAGAGAAAGAAAGAAAGAAATAGAAAGAAAAAATGGCCACCAGGAACAATGGATTTGTAGTGCTGGCACCAAGCCCCAGAGATAACCCTAGAGGAAAAAAAAGAAAAAGAAAAAAGGAAGAAAGAGATTAGAGGACTGTTCGGCTTTGGCCTATGGTAATGCCAGGGCTTGAACCTGGGAACTCTGTGGCCTCAGGCATGCAAGGCAGGCGCACTATCACTGCACACGTGATCCCAATGCTGACCCTAAATAAAATTCCCTATGCACTAACCCTTGTAGAATCACTTCTGTAAGAGAACCATCAGCCTGGAGAAAGAAGAACCTGGAATTAGCTGCACATTTCAGAGAGCTGATGAAAACACAAAGCCTAGTCCTTAGCGTGACTAGATCTTTTCTCTCAGCACCTGGGGACAGAGTGGGCCAAAGTGCCCATCACAGGTTCCACAATTACAGAGCTGTTTACAAGAGATGTTGCTTGATGTTCACACTCTTCCAGAGCCAGGGCCAGCCGAGCCCAATGTCTGGCACAAACAGGGTAAATAAATGAGTGGGTGAGTGGGTGGGTGAATGAATGAATGAATGCAGTGGAGAGTTTCCAACCTTCTATTCCTGACACACATTGATTGTGTTAGTGACCCCGTACTGGGGCTGCCCCTGCCTTTTCCAGATGAGGAAACTGAGGCTCAGGAGGCAGCGCCATTGTCCACGCTCCTCTGTCCAGTGAGTCACCAGCCTCGCCCTCTTGTCACTTCACAGGGTGACTTTTCAGAAGAGCTGGGTTCCTGGAGCCTTTCTGTCTGGCCAGTTGCCACATCTGGGGTGTGGGAGGACCGCTTTCCAGCCCAAGTTCTGCAATTGTGGCTTCTGTTTTGGTTGGCGGCTATGCCTTCTGCTGATGTCAAGGTGTTCGGTACCTGCTCAGTCTCACTGGACTCAGGAAGCCCCTGGAGGCGTGGGGTCTGCCCAGAACCGGGGACTTGAAAGGGTTCACTTTGTGCTAACACACCCTAGCATTCAGCTCCACTACTTTTAGAAGTCTGGTTCCTGCCATGGGGAAACTTCATGAGCAGTGAAGCAGAACTGCAGGTGTCTCTCCCCTCTCCCTCTCATCGCCTTTTCCCCTCTCATGTTCTCTCTGTCTTGTTAGATTAAAAAAAAAGAATAAGAAGGAGTTGGTGGTATCGCAGCGGGTTAAGTGCGCGTGGTATTTAGTGCAGGGACTGGTGTAAGAATCCAGGTTTGAGCCCCTTGCTCCCCACCTGCAGTGGAGTCGCTTCATAGGCAGTGAAGCAGGTCTGCAGGTGTCTGTCTTTCTCTCCCCCTCTCTGTCTTCCCCTCCTCTCTCCATTTCTCTCTTTCCTATCTAACAACAACATCAATAACAACTACAGTGATAACTACAACAAAAATAAAAAACAACAAGGGCAACAAAAGGGAAAGTAAATAAATATTAAAACTTTTTAAAAAGAATAATAAGAATAATAAATATATTTGATTATTCCTTCCCTTGTATCAACAACTGTCCTGTAAACCATTATTTTCCCCAATAAAAATGAACTGAAAAAAAAAAAGTCTGGTCATTCCACTCATTGCTGTTTGCTTGATTTCCCATGGTTTCTCCCTAAGATTAAAGAAAAAAAGAATTATCAACAGTGGGCCTGTCCCAGGACCAGCTCATGTCCCAGGACTGGGCAGCCGGTCTTCAGCAGAACGTGTGGTCTGAGCCGAGGACACAGGAGAAGTGAGACCCAAGCTATGGTCAGGGGCATCACAGACTCGCTATGGGGGAGCGGGGGCTGAGGGAGGGACCAGGAAGCCAGCTGCACAGAGGACAAGGCTAGAAGAGACAGCGGACGGGACGGGACGGCAGTGCTGGATTCCTTCCCGCACCAAGGGCGCTCCGTGGACGCTGGAGCTGTGCTGTGGGGTCTCTCCTCATCCCTCCCCACGCCCCTTCCTCCCTTCCTTCCTTCCTTCCTTCCTTCCTTCCTTCCTTCCTTCCTCTCTTCCTCTCTTCCTCTCTTCTCCTCTCCCGGCCCTTCTTCTCCCTTTTCTCGTCTCCTATAACCACTTGTTTTCCTCTGCCTGGGCATCTCCCTGCTTTTCTTTCTAAGCACATTAAAGCAGAGAACATGAGGAGTCTGCTCAGCTGAGTCACACATGGCAAGGTATTAAAGAAAAAATCAGGGAGGGAGGGCGGTGGCACATCTGGTTGAGTGCCCATGTGACAATGCTCGAGGACCCAAGTTCAAGCTTCCACTTCGCACCGGCAGGTAGTCCTGCAGGTCTCTCTCTCTCTCTCTCTCTCTCTCTCTCCCTCCCTCCCTCCCTTTCTATCTCCCCTTCCTTTCTTGCTTTCTGTCTTTATTCAATAATACAAATAATAAATAAATGATTAATAATAATAATAAAGAGAAAAATGGGCAGACGTAAACTGCACACAGAACCTGCTAATCTAGACCATGGTACAATGTCAGGGATGATACAGAGAGTCAGGTGGCAGCGCAGCGGGTTAAGCACAAGGACCGGCATAAGGATCCTGGTTTGAGCCCCCGGCTCCCCACCTGCAGGGGAGTCGCTTCACAGGTGGTGAGTCAGGTCTGCAGGTGTCTGTCTTTCTCTCCCCTTCTCTGTCTTCCCCTCCTCTCTCCATTTCTCTCTGTCCTATCCAACAATGACGACATCAACAACAACAACAATAATGACTACAACAACAACAAAAGACAACAAAGGCAACAAAAGGGAAAATAAATAAATAAAATGAAAAAAAAAACCATTTCTAATACAGAGTCTGCTGCTGGCAAGTTGCTCAAGAAAGAACCCCCTTCCTCCACTGCTCTCCTGGAGGAAGACACCACACCCGCTTTCCTAGAAAAGGGACGACTCCAGTAGCAGGAGTAGTCAGTTTACTGGTTGCAGAGGGAAACGAGAGCTGCTTGGTGAAGCCCTTCACACACCACCCTCTTGCCTCTTCTTCCTCAACTCCTCCAGGTCTGAATGTAAACAGGAAGACTTTCTCAGAATCCTGCAGTGGAATCTGCAAAAATTTTGGCATCAACCTTCCCTCCCCAAGGCTGCAGAAGTCTCAGGTTCAATCCCCGGTACTGCCATTAAATCAGAGCTGAGAGTGCTCTGGCTAAGCTCCGACTCTCTCATTACAGTAACTAAATAGATGTATTAAAAGTAAAATTTGAGGGGCAGGGTGGTGGCACACCGGTTGAGTGCGTGTTACAATGTGCAAGGACCTGTATTCAAGCCTCTGACCCCCACATGCAGAGAGGGAACTTAGTGCAGTGAAGCAGTGCTGCAAGTGTCTCTCTGTCCCTCTCCCTCTCTATGTCCCCCCCCCCCCCGTCTTATTTTTTTCCTCTGTCCCTAGCCAATAAATAAGTAAAATAGGAATGGCAGCAGGGCAGTGGAGTAGCTGGTTAAGCACTCACATTACCATGTACAAAGATACGAGTTCAAACCTCCACTTTTCCCCACCTGCAGGAGGACACTTGACAAGTGGTAAAGTAGGTCTGCAAGTGTCTCTTTCTTTCTCCCTCTCCTCTCTCAAATTTTTCTTTATCTTGTCAAGTAAATTAAGGAGAAAGAACGAAAAAAAAAAAAAAAGGAACACTGGCTGTTGGGAGTAGTGAGTTCCTAGTGCAGTGACAACCCTGTTGGCAATAAAACAATAAATAAATATTAACAAAATTGAATATGAATGCACCCCCCTCCCGCCGACGGCCAGGAACACCATGGAGATGACTGAAGGAAGCTTTTGTCTAAATTGTCCCCGGGTGAAGTGGGGGTAGGCTTCAAAGGGCAGTGACCCACCCAGGCGGTGGCACCTCAAGGTCCCCTTCTCTGTAGGTCCGGGGCAGGCAGATCACCGCAGCCTGGCCTGTGGCTCCAGGGGTCAGAGCCGGTCCGAGCATGGCCTCAGCATGGGGCGCGCAGCTGCCCTGGTCACTGGGGCGCCCGACCTCCCGCAGGCACGGCGTCCGGGTCCACCCCCCACCCCCCCACCCCGCGATGACATCATGTGTTTGGGGCTGAGCGGCTCCTTAAAAGCGGCTGCAGGGCAGCTGGAGCTGCCAGAACTCTCAGCTCGCCTGCCCCGCTGCACGCACGTGGTCAGGTGCACCCCGGCCAGGGCGCCCCAAGATGCGGCCCCGCAGCCTGCGCCCCGCCGCCGCCCTGCTTCTGCTCCTGACGCTGGAGCCACAGCCTAGCGGCACCGCCTCGCTCAACGGTAAAGTTTGTTTCCTGAGAGCTGCTCATCTAGATCATTTTGGGGTTGCTGGAGGGGGGCTGGAGAGCAGGGAAGGACTTGCAAAGGATCAGATGCACTTTTTTTTTTTAAAGAAAGGATTTGTTCTTTTCCTTTGCTATGCAAGGTTTTTGCCAGGTTGGGGGTGAAGGTGATGGTGAAGGAAAGGGTTTTCTTGCTGATTCCCTGTTGCAATTTGTGTATGTGCTCTGGGGTGCGGGAGTGAGGTGGGCGCACCCCAGCTTTGGAGGGTTGACTTGGAAACTTGCAAACTTCCCGAGAGGAGCAGCAGGATTGGCGGTTTAGAATAGTGAGCTCCAGGCTACAGAGCTGAGGTTATGGGGCGCTGGACGTGAGGGTGGGGGTGGGCGGGGAGGGGGTTCAGTAGGACTTGGATGGAGGGAGACTGGAGCTCTGATGGGGAGCGACGTGTGACAACACCTTATGAAGAGGTGAGAAAGTGTACCCCTCCAGCAGTTTATAGCCTTGTAATATCTGAGATCTCAAAAGAAAATGCTTATAAAATAAAATGAAAAAGTTAAGAAAAAAAAATTTAAGTGCAGTGCAGGCACAGACGGTAATGTGATACCTCCCCCCCCATCTCCAGGAAAGCATTGCGCCTGCCCCCACCCTCACCCCCTGCTTCTGCAGCCCCCTCTGGCTGTGGGGTGTTAGTCTCTGGCAGAGAGACAGCCTCTCTGCCTGTATGCATGGGGCCTCTCAACCTTAATCACTGTTTTTCTCCAGAAGTCTTTACTACCCCGGGCACATGTGTGCGTGCATGTGTGCTCACACACCTCATTTTGGAGGCTAATTAGTGCCTATGCCCTCACCCCAGGGCTGGAGACAGGATGGGGGGGGGGCGGTGGTACCTGGATTGCAGACTCAAAGAGCAGCAGCCCTGGGTGGCCAAGGTCAGATCGGTTAAGCCTTTGGAACCTGAAGCAGGGTGCCAAGATTTTTTTTTTTTGCCTCCAGGGTGATTGCTGGGGCTCAGTGCCTGCATCATGAATCCACTGCTCCTGGAGGCCTTTTTTTTCCCCTTTGTTGCCCTTGTAGTCGCTTTGTTGTGATTATTATTGTTGTTGTTGATGCTGTTCATTGTTGGATAGGACAGAGAGAAATGGAGAGAGGAGGAGAAGACGGAGAGGGGGAGAGAAAGATAGACACCTGCAGACCTGCTCCACCGCCTGTGAAGTGACTCCCCTGCAGGTGGGGAGCCAGGGCTTGAACCGGGATCCTTACGCTGGTCCTGGTGCTTTGCGCCACATGCGCTTAACTTGCTGCGTTACTGCCTGACCCCGATTTTTTTTAACTTGCCTCTCTAAAGCTGGGTGAGTATTTTCAAGAGGGGTGAGGAGGAGGGAGCTGGGGGTTTGGGGGAAGTTTCCTGGATACTGGTGGGGGTTCCTGCGCTACCTGGTGCTCCTCAAGTTATAGAGGTGTTTGCAGGCTCATAAGGGGTGAGCTCTGCTAGGATCACATGTGCTGGTCACGAAGCTGCTTCCTCCCTAGTGGGGGTGGCAGTGGAGACATGGGGATATGGCTCCAGCACCCAGCACCTTCTTTCTCGGAGGTGGCTGTGCCCACAAAGCTTGGGCAGGGAGGAACTTGACGCAGCCTGACATCACTCCTGGCTGGCTAAGTCCTCTGGATATCGACTCCTTCGCTAGTCTGGGATAGGACAGGCAACTGTGGAAACTGACTTCTCAAACTGCAAGCTGCCACCTAAACGTCCCTTTCAAGACTAAGGCTGTTAGGTGGGGGTGAGGGTGGGGAGACAGCAGAATGCTTCTTTGAGAGACTCTCCTGCCTCAGGCTCCAGAGTCCCAGGTTTAGTCCCCAGCAATACCATAAGCCAGAGCTGAGCAGGGCTCTGGAGTCAGTCTCTCTCTCTCTCTCTCTCTCTCTCTCTCTCTCTCCCTCCCTCACTCCCTCCATCCCTCCTTCCCTCACTCCCTCCGTCCCTCCTTCCCTACTTCTCTGCCTCCTCTCCTATATGTCTGTCTCTCATTAAAGTAAATAAAATATTTTTTTAATGGAAAATAAGTAACTGGAGTGGGGGAGATAGCATAACAGTTCTGCAAAGTGACTCTCATGCCTGAAGCTCCAAAGTCCCAGGTTCAGTCCTTGGCACCACAATAAGCCAGAGCTGAGTAGTCTTTGGTAAAATAAATACGTATATTAAATAAAATAAAGACTAAGACTGTATTGAGACCAGAAATTTCGCTGGAAATCTTAGCTGTTGGAGGGAAGACAGTCCCTGGTTGGCTTTCTCTCAAGGGGTGGCTCTCCGGTTCTCCCCTTCTCACATTTGTCATGGTTCCCTCTCTCCTACCCCTCCTTCTGGCCCTGTCCTTTCTCCCCCATACTCCCCCCAGCCTCCTCACACCCCAGCTTCATTCTGTAAGTTGGGGAAGGACCTTTGAAGTAAAGTTCTCACTTTAGTGACAGATAGGGGGGAACCAGTATGCCTACCCCCATTTCTTTCTTTTTTTAAATATGTGTTTTTAAATATTTATTTATTCCCTTTTGTTGTCCTTGTTTCTTTTTATTGTTGTAGTTACAATTGTTGTCATCATTGTTATACAGGACAGAGAGAAATGGAAAGAGGAGGGGAAGGCAGAGAGGGGGAGAGAAAGACAGACACCTGCAGACCTGCTTCACCGCCTGTGAAGCGACTCCCCTGCAGGTGGGGAGCCAGGGGCTCGAACGGGGATCCTTATGCCGGTCCCTGCGCTTTGCTTCACCTGCGCTTAACCTGCTGCGCTACCGCCCGACCCCCGCCTACCCCCATTTCTAAGAGCCTTTTTTCCTTTTTCCTTATTGGGGGATTCATGGTTTACAGCCAACAGTAAAATAAAGCAGTTGCACATGTGTGACATTTCCTAGTTTTCCACATAACACTCTAACCCGCCCCTAGGTTCTCCTCCGCCATCATAGAATTCTTTTTTTTCTTTTCTACAATTTTTAAAAAATTTTATTTATTTCCTTTTGTTGCCCTTGTTGTTTTATTGTTGTAGTTATTATTGTTGTCGTTGTTCGATAGGACAGAGAGAAATGGAGAGAGGAGGGGAAGACAGAGAGGGGGAGAGAAAGATAGACACCTGCAGACCTGCTTCACCGCCTGTGAAGCGAGTCCCCTGCAGGTGGGGAGCCGGGGTTCGAACCGGGATCCTTATGCCGGTCCTTGCGCTTTGCGCCACCTGCGCTTAACTCGCTGCGCTACAGCCCGACTCCCTCTACAATTTTTTATTAGTGATTTAATAATGATCAACAAGATTGTGAGATAAGAGGGGTACAATTCTATACAGTTCCCACCACTAGAGTTGGGTATCCCACCCCCTCCAATGGAAGCTTCCCTGTTCTTCATCCCTCTAGGAGTATGGAGAAACCCCCACCCCTTTTTTTAAATTTTGTCTTTTCTCATGTGGGACTTTTGGCTTTTTAATTGCCATGAAGGGTCAAAGTCAAAGTCAAATATAGCTGAGGTGCTGAGTGTCAAGGTTGGGTGTGGGGTGGGGTTAAACTGAGAAACGGGACCGACAAGAATGTATTTGTCCTTTGTTGTGAAAATTTAATTTTAGTTTTAATATTTTTTTTGGAGGGGCAGGGAGCCAGCTCCTTGCTCATGCAGTCTCTCTGCTTTTTAGGCTGCTTTTTCTCTGAGCTCAAGCGACAGAGAGGAAAGACACCACAGTGCCAGGGCATCCCCTGTGCCAGGAGCACTCCCATGTGGGCTCTGTCTGTGGCCAGCTGGGCACCCTCTCTGCTGAGCTATCTCAGAATTTTAACTCCTGGCAGCAGTTCAGGTAGTGAGTGTCTGAGAGAAAGATTTGGGGTCAGGAACTCAGTGAAGTAAAGTCGAGTGTCTTTCAGACCAAACCTTGAAATTCTTTATATATATGTATGTATTTATTTATTCCCTTTTGTTGCCCTAGTTGTTTTATTGTTGTTTTATTGTAATTGATGTCGTTGTTAGATAGGACAGAGAGAAATGGAGAGAAGAGGGGATGACAGAGAGGGGGAGAGAAAGACAGACACCTGCAGACCTGCTTCATCGCCTGTGAAGCGACTCCCCTGCAGGTGGGGAGCCGGAATCCTTCTGGCAGTCCTTGTGCTTTGCACCACCTGCGTTTAACCCGCTGCGCTACCGCCCTACTCCCGAAATTCTTCTTTTTTAAGATTGTATTTATTTATTGATGAGAAAGACAGGAGGAGAGAGGGAAAGAACCAGACATCACTCTGGCACATGTGCTGCCAGGGATTGAACTCGGGACCTCATGCTTGAGAGTTCAATGCCTTATCCACTGCACCATCTCCAGGACCACCACCCAAATCTTGAGTTTCTTATTTTGAAAATATTTATTATTAATTACTTCTATTTCTTTATTATTATTTTAGCAGAGCACTGCTTGGTTGTGGCTGATGGTGGTTCTGGGGATTGAATCTGGGACTTTGGAGCTTCTGGCAGGGGAACCCTTTGCAGAATTACTATTCTATCTTATTTATTTATTTTAGTAAGAGAGTGAGAGTTAGGGAGTCGGGCTGTAGCGCAGCGGGTTAAGCGCAGGTGGCGCTAAGCTCAAGGACCCGCGTCAGGCTCCTCACCTGCAGGCAGGTCCCTTCCCAGGCGGTGAAGCAGGTCTGCAGGTGTCTGTCTTTCTCTCCCCCTCTCTGTCTTCCCCTCCTCTCTCCATTTCTCTCTGTCCTATCCCACAACAACGACATCAATAATAACTACAACAATAAAACAAGGGCAACAAAAGGGAATAAATAAATAAAAATAAAATTAAAAAAATTAAAAAAAAGAGAGAGTGAGAGTCAGAGCACCTATCTGGTAAATGCGAACCCAGGACCTCACACATGAAGGCTTTGGGCTCCACCCACTGAACCACCTACTCTGCAACCAAACTTTGAACTTCTTTTGTCTGTGGCTGCTGGGTGAGGGGGTGGGGGGATTCTGAACTCTGAGGAGTTTTCTCTGCCTGAGCCCAGTGTGGACAGCTGGGCAGTCTTGGGGCAGCCTTGGGGTGGAGAAGGTCCTCGGAGAAGGTTCTTGCAGGCAGGGCCCTGAACTCCTGACCTGCCTTCTCTTCCCGCCTGAACACCTCCTGTCTTGGAAGCGCCCCCACTGAAGTTTTCTGGCAGTGTGACCTTGACCTGACCTGCCTCACCTTGAAACTGGACACAGGAAGCCATTTCCATCTTCCAGCAAGTGTTGCTTCCTCATCCTGGGGGTGATGAGGGGAGTCTTGGCTCAGCAGCTTCCGGGAGGACAGTCTGCTAAAGATATAATTTGATTTGGCGACAGGTACATGTCGAGCTTCTGGCCAAGGCAGGTGTGTATCTACCTCCCACCCTCTGCTCCTTCCTTCCTGCCTGATGAGAGGAGGACAACCGGAACACAGCTCTGGCATGTGCGGCGCCGCAAGATGGGACTTGGCCTCATGCTTGCGAGACTTGAGCTTGACCATTGTGCCTGCTCCTGGCTGCCAGACTTATTTTGGAAGCTTCCTTTGTTCCTTTGCACAGCTGTTTCAGTGAAAAAGCTAGTAGTAGGTTTGAGGACCATCTACACTGGGTTTTCCCCTGGTTCATTAAAAAAAAATTTTTTTATTATCTTTATTTATTGGATAGAGACAGCCAGACATCAAGAGGGAAGGGGGTGATAGAGAGGGAGAGAGACAGAGAGATACCTGCAGCCCTGCTTCACCACTTGTGAAGTTTTCCCCGTGCAGGTGAGGGCCAGGGGCTTGAACCCGGGTCCTTGTGCATTGTAATACATGCGCT
>NC_080177.1:5192276-5319776 GCF_950295315.1 Erinaceus europaeus
CGCCTAGAATTAACTTTCTGTTGCCATGTCTGTGGGTACCCAGTGGACAGTGCAAGGGTCAGTACTGAGCAAAAAGTGGGGGGATGTGTGGTTTAAATGGGGAGAGGGACTGCAAAGGGATACAGGGGGTGATAGGAAACAGGCCAGGAGGTGTGTGATCATTGTAGAAACTCCATTCTGGGTTTTTATAATGCTTTGGGGGGGAAGGGAAGGGGTAGCACAGCGGGTTAAGTGCACATGGCACAAAGCGCAAGGACCTACGTAAGGATCCTGGCTTGAGCCCCCGGGTCCCCACCTGCAGGTGAAGCAGGTCTGCAGGTGTCTTTCTCTCTCCTCTCTGTCTATCCCTCTTCTCTCCATTTTTCTCTGTCCTACCCAAAACTGATAGCAATAAAAAAAAGATGGCTACCAGGAGCAGTGGATTCCTAGTGCAGGCACAGAGCCCCAGAGATAATTCTGGAAGCAAAAATTTTTAAAAAGCTTTTTTTAAGTGTTTTGGGGGGATGATGCCATCCCCATCAATATATATGCCGTCGCATCTCACCACAGTGCCATCTGCCTCCACCACAGAGCACAGGCCCCTCACTCTTGTCACACCCTCTCTCCTCTCTCTCAACCTTTAATAATCTCAAACCCACAGACACTGAGTTTAATGTTTAATGTTCCCTCCTCCCACGTGTCTTTGCTTTGATACTTAAGTTCCACTTGTGAGCAAGATCATCAGGTATTTGTCTATATTTTCTCTTTCTGACTTGTTTCATTTAACTGGACCCCAGTCCCCCACTACCTGCTCCCAGCTCTCTCTGTATTGTAGCCAAAGATAAGGCCTTGTCCTTTCTGACAGCTGAGTAGTATTCCATTCTCAGCCTTAGTGGCCCGTTTAAGGAACTGACAGTGGAAAGGGAAGGGGAAGGGGAAGGGGAAGGGACCTGGAGAGGAAGACATATGAGGCAGAGCCTGCCTCCCCTGGGGCAGGCTCTGTGCGTGGGAGTGGGCAGGTGTGTGCAGGCAGGGGAAGGAGGTTCTGAACTTGATTCTTTCTGATCTCGAGTAAGCGGGGAGCCCTCTGGGCCCCGCTTTCCCCATCTGCAACCTGGAAAAGAGCTTGTCTGGAACAGCCTCTGACTGTGGCCTGGGGTCTCCACCCTCAGACTCACCTGGTGGGCAGGCAAGCTTCCCAGATGTGCAGAGTTGGGGGAAGACATTTCTGTTCCCTGCCCTCCCCCAAGGGTTTTTCTGCAGGAGAACCGCAGAGGAGATGGTTCACAAGGCCTTCCCGGCCCTGCCCCTCCTCCTGCTTCCTGGGAAGAGTGGTGTGGGGGGTGGGGTGGGGGGGGGTACAGATAGTCTCCCCAGGGCTCCCTGCCTCTTAGTGACAACCTCCTGTGAGGTGGCAATAGAGAACAAACACTGCCAAGAATATTTGGAGAGATAGTTCAGTGGTAGTGCACCAGACTTTCACACCAGAGGCCCCGGGGGTCCGGACTGCAGAATGAGCTCAGGTGGCACACAGACTCTGCCCACTGTGGGGGCTGCCAGGTGTGTGTGTACGGGGGCAGCAAGCACTTGAGCCAGAGCCCTGCAGGTAAACAGGGCATGCTTGCGGGGGGGGGGGGGGGCTGCCCTGCTCAGGCCGAGTCCCGACCCCGGGTGCAGACCTCAGCAACTTTTTGCACTTTGCACGTCAGCTCTGCTGAGTCATCCCAAGCCTTCTGCCAGGAGCACATGGAACGGCTTCTTCTAGAATCCTGTGGCAAGAGCGTTCTCCCCCACCAACACCACCACCAACCCTCAGGCCTCTCCAAACTGAGTCAGCAGGCAGACCTCCCCAGTCCTCCCCCCTCTCCCGTCCCCCCCCTGCAGACAGACAGAAGGATACACTGCTCCTCTGGGGCCTTTAGCACACATGTGGACTTGGGTTTGTGCTGGGCTGACCAGGTGTCCCCCAGCTCCCAGTCAGGTGGTGTCACCAGAGCAGGACAAATGGACACCAACCAGTGCGGTTGCTCACACTCTGGGGAGTGGGTGCCCTGGGGGTGGGGGCACGGAAGTGATTGGGGTCTGGGTGCCGACTGGTCTTGCCCAATTGCTGGGTGCAGGTGCTCGGTGCCGTCGGTGAAAGCCCTGCCGACCGGGCCCTCAGCTCACACGCACTTTAGTGCACGTCTGTGACTTCCATGAAAGGGGCCCAGCGTTCCAGCTTGCTGGGCAGATGGTCCTCCTTGTCCTGACAGTGGCTTTTAGTCTGTAACCACCCCTCCCTCCCCAGGAAATCCCCAGGATGTCCCAACAGCAGGGCATCCGAGAACGGCTGTGTTGAAACTCGCAACCCACGAGCACGTCCTGTGGGCAGACCACGGGCGCAGCCTCACCTCTGAAGATTCCAGACTTTGCTCCTAGGATGGGAACTAGTTCCCAGACAGACAGACCCCACTGTTCACTAGAAATTAGACAGACCTCCAAAAGGAGGTGGGGGTGGGGTGGAAGGAGCTTAGAGTTCGTGGCCCAGGGCCCCCGCCAGAGCAGCCACCATAAGGTAGACTGAATGAAGGCAAGCTCTTGTCTTTACCAAATGGAAAAGCTTAACCATCGCCAAATAATCCAACCAGGGGTCTGGGGAGACGGCATAATGGTTCTGCAAAAGACTTGCATGACTGAGGCTCCCAGGTCCCGGGTTCAGTCCCTAGCACCACCATCAATCAGAGCTCAGCAGGGTTCTGGTGTCTCTCTTTCTCTCTCTCTCTCTATCTCAAATAAAATTAATGAAATATTAAACACACACACACACACACACACACACACACACACACACACACACACACACACAACCCACTCCAGCTGCCAGCCTGCCTGGGAGGTTGCACAGTAGTTAGAGTACTGGACTTGCAGGCAAGAGGTCCTGGGTTCTATTCCTGGTGCTGCTTGTAGCTAAGTGATGCTCTTTTTTTCTCTCTCTCTCTCTCTCTTCCCCCATAGGTAAATAAATTGGTAAGAAATGAAGCATGAAGCTCTCTGAGGGGAGAGAAAGTGAAGGGAAGGTCAGAGCATATTGTGCACACCAGGAGGCTGAGCCCCCTAACCACCCCCCCATCCCCACCGCCCCTTCTGTCTTGGTCCCAGTGGTCTGGTCTGCCCGCTCTCAGACACACTTCTCATCTTCCTCCAGTGGCAGAAGCGGGGCTCCTGTGTGTCATGGAGGCTCTGGGACTGTGGCTGCACAAGCCCTAATGGTTTTAGCATTCACATCCAGCCTTGTGAAGAACTCTAAGGGTGCTGGTCTTCATTCCTGAAAGGCCAGGAGGGAGAGACAGAGACAGAGACAGAAATGGACTGGCTGTAGCTTCCAGAAGCTTCCAGAACAAGGTGGATCTCTGGGAACACCTGCTGGGCTGCTTCCCGGCTGTGTGGCCTCAGGAAAGTGACTTGACCTCTCTGAGCCTGGGTTTGCTCTGCTATGAACATGAATAGTTGCCTCAATGGTTCTCGAAGTGTGGATGAGGACCAGCTTTTCCCAGATGCTAAGAAGCAGCTCTTAATGGCCAGGTGGTGGTGCAATCTGGTTAAACACACACATTATAGTGCACAAGGACCCAGGTTCAAGCCCCTGGTCCCCACCTACAGAGGGAAAGCTTCATGAGTGGTGAAGCAGGGCTACAGGTGTCTCTCTGTCTCTCTCCCTCTCTATCTCTCCCTCCCTTCTTAATTTCTGTCTGTCTCTAATAAATAAATAAAGATAATTAAAAAGAAGATGCAGCTCATAGGAAGAAGCCGGGAAGGAGAGAGGCCCCTCATGTTTCACCAGCTCAGCAGAGTGAGTGGACTAGGTGGCTTGGCTGGAAATGCCAGTTACCAGGCTCCACCAGGGTCTGCATGAGAGTTAGAAATACTGGGGCTGCCCCACGGCCTGTTCTAACTTGTCCCTGGTGGGAGGTGGTGGTGGGGGGGAGCTCAGATTGGGGGAGGCCTGCTCTACTTCTGGGGTTGTGGGGAGGGTTCAGTCAGCTCAAGTCTGGGCACAGCCTGATCACCTCACAAAGCCCCTCCTCCCTCATGCTGATGGGGGAGTGAGATTAGCTGGCAGGTGGAAAAAGGGCTGGAGACCAGACTGAACTGTAGGAAAAATATGTGCTTTTCAAGTTTTTTTTTTCTTTTCTGAGTTTCTGGAGTCTTTATAGCCTGGAGAATAATTACTTCATATTCTGAATAAAAGAAGAGAGAGGGGCGGGCTGGGGGTGGCACAGCGGGTTAAGCACATGTGGAGCAAACTGCAAGGACATATGTGAGGATCCTGGTTTGAGCCCCCGGCTCCCCACCTGCAGGGGAGTCGCTTCACAGGCGGTGAAGCAGGTCTGCAGGTGTCTGTCTTTCTCTCCCCCTCTCTGTCTTCCCCTCCTCTCTCCATTTCTCTCTGTCCTACCCAAAAACAGCGACATCAATAACAACAATGGGGGAAAAAAGATGGCCAGCAGGAGCAGCGGATTCGTAGTGCAGGCACCAAGCCCCATTGATGACCCTGGAGGCAAAAAAAAAAAAAAAAAAAAAAAAGGAAGGAAGGAAGGAAGGAAGAAAAGAAAAAGAAAAGAGAAAGAAAGGGGAGGGAACAGGAAGAGAGCATGGAACTAAACACAAGAGGCCAGGGCAGTGTGCAGTGGGAGAACACAGGACTTGTATGCTGGAGATTTGAGGTTTGATTCTCTGCACCAGCAGCAACAATGTCTCTGTCATAACAAAAAAAATAAGCAGATCTTAAAAAAAAAAGTTCAGGGACAGGAAGATAATTCATTGGGCAGAGTGTATGTCTTGCCAAGTGTACAGTCCAGGTTTAAACCCTGGCACCACATGGGAGTACCGCAGAACTAGGGGAAGCTCCTGTACTGTGATGTATCTCTTTCTTCCTGTCTCTACCTGAAATATAATAAAAAGAATAAAGAAAGGAACTAAAATCATGCATATGTGAGGCAGTGGCTCTGAAAGAGAAACGAGCCCAAAGGGCCAAAGTTCAAGGCAGATATGTGAAGGCAGCTGGGACTGGTTTTTCACGAGGATTAGACTGGAGCCTCAAGAATCTCAGGATGGCATGCTCCTGTTCCCTCTCATTCCTGCTTGCTCACTCACCACTTCTGCCATGACAGGCATGTGGGGAGGGGGACAGGGAGCCCAGGAATACGCCAGCCCCTTCCAGGGGCCACACTGCAACCTGGTCTGTGCAGAGACCTTGTCTCCCCTCTCTCAGGTGCACCTACTTCCTGCTTTAAGCATCTCTGGAACTCGCTTCTAGAAACAGTGGACTGTGATCCTTGTCTCACAGATACTCAGAAGATGCAGTGAGCTGACTCAGCAACTAAGGAGTGGAAACCATCAGGGTCCCAATGACAGGACGGTAGCTGGCACACCCGCTGTCAGACATGACTCACAGGTGGGGTGGGGGAAAGGTTTTTGTTTTTAAATTCTCTCCCTCCTCCATTTTTTATTTTTTAAATTTGTAATTAATAGCGGGTTCTAAGACTGTTAAGATTACAGGGTATAACACCCACCACCAAGCTCTGTGTCCCCACCCTGGGATCCTTTCGCAGGTCCTTGGGCTTTGTGCCACGTGCGCTTAACCCACCGCGCTACCGCCCAGCTCCCTCCCATAGCCGCTTTAGCCAGTCGTCTGCTGATGGGCATCCAGGCTGCTTCCAGTCTTTGGCTGCTGTGAATCATGCAGCTATGAGCACAGATGGGTGCATATATCCCTTCCAGTTAGTGGTGGAGTGTCCACTGGATAAAGGCCAAAGAGTGGCATTACTGAATCATACAGCAATTCCATTGTCTTTCAAGAGGGCTGCACACTTTGCATTCCCACTAGCAGCGGAGCAGAGTTGGGGGAAGATTTCTTCTTGACTGCAGATCCTGGGTCATTCTCGGGGCTTTGTGCGTGCACGGTACTGCTAAGCGGCCACCCGCCCCCCCCCCCAGTTTTCCCTTATTTATTTATTTATTTTGAGAGTGTGTGAAAGAGGGAACAGGGGAAAAGACAGAAGAGAGGGGCACTACAACAGTGCCCCACCACCCATGACAATTTCCCCTCTGCCATCCATGTTGCTCCCTTATGCTCTGGTGGCGGGCTCGAACCCCGGACACTAAGCATGGGAGGGCATGTGCTCTGCCAGGTGAGCTATGTCCCAGTAGATCCTTCAGGGGGAAAAGCTTCTCAAATGGTGAAGCAGGGCTGCAGGTGTCTCTCTGTCTCTCTTCCTTCCTATGTCTCCCTACCCTCTTGAGTTCTGGCTGCCTCTACCTAATAAAGATAATTTTTTAAAAGTTTTAAAAATTATATATAAAAATGAGGATAGAGAGCGCCGGCGGTGGCACAGTGGGTTAAGCGCACATGGCAGAAAGCGTACGGACCAGCATCAGGATCCCGGTTCAAGCCCCCGGCTCCCCACTTACAGGGGAGTTGCTTCACAGGCGGTGAAGCAGGTCTGCAGGTGTCTGTCTTTCTCTCCCCCTCTCTGTCTTCCCCTCCTCTCTCCATTTCTCTCTGTCCTATCCAACAGTGACAGCAGTAACAACAACAATAATAACAATGACAACAAACAACAAGGGAAACAAGAGGGAAAAAATTTAAAAATAAAACAAAACAAAAAACAGAGGGTAGATAGCATAATGCTTATGCAAAAAGACTCTCATACCTGAGGCTCCAAAGTCCCAGGTTCAATCCCCTGCACCACCATAAGCCAGAGCTGAGCAGTGCTCTGGTAAAAAGGAAAGGAAAGGAAAGGAAAGGAAAGGAAAGGAAAGGAAAGGAAAGGAAAGGAAAGGAAAGGAAAGGAAAGGAAAGGAAAGGAAAGGAAAGGAAAGGAAAGGAAAGGTGGAAGGAAGAAATAAAGAGGGAAAGACTCATACGCAAAGAAACTCAGTGGCTATTTTTTTTCTACTTTATTTTCTTTATTTATTTTTATTTTTGAGAAAGATGTGGTGAAAGACACAGAGAGAAACACCAGAGCCCTCCTCTGGCTAATTTTTTTTTCAGTCTGCACAGTATTCCTTTAAGGACCCGGGTTCCCGGTGAATATCTTCTTTGTGCCAACCAGGAAGGAACAAAGGCAAAGCAGCTTGTGTCTATCAAGGTGACTCAGAACTCTTAATAGAACGTGTCAGCTCATCTTTTGTCAGTACTTTTGCAGACATCAGCTCGTGACTGGATCAGCCGGGTGACTTCTGGGTGACCTGCCTCACACCCACTGGCAGAGTCAGGGGCCCTGGTTCCCTGTGCCTCCACCTTCTGGGACAGGAGACTCTCGGGGAAGCTGTCTTGGATCTGAAGACACAAACTTGAGGTCTGCTGATAGCAGGGGAGTGTCTCCCCTGCGGGCTCCAGCCTTCTTTGGCCTCCGTGAGGAGTGTAGGCAGGAGCAAACGGGACTCAGCGGTGTGGAGGGAGGCGGCTTTGTAGCCAAGTTTGGGGCAGTTATGCAAAAGGCAGTCACCCCTTTCGGCTCTGGCCACCAGGAAACCCAGAAGTGAACTGGGCTATTCTCCTGTTCCAAGACCTGCCAGTCTGAAGCTTCCTTCTTGAAAAGTCTTTCCACTTGATAGGAATTTTTTTCTCATCCTGAGACAAAGCAGAATGACATATTGAAATCTGGCATTTGCATCTAGAAAAGACCCCTAGATTAAAATAAAATGTGCCTGGAGTTGGGCGGTAGTGCATCGGGTTAAGTGCACATGGCGCAAAGCACAAGGATCAGTAAGGATCTCAGTTCGAGACCCGGGCTCCCCACCTGCAGTGGAGTTGCTCCATAGGCGGTGAAGCAGGTCCGCAGGTGTCTCTCTGTCTCTCTTCCTCTCTATCTCCCCCTTCTCTCTCAATTTCTCTCTGTCTCTATCCAATAACAAATAAAAAAGAAAAAGGAAAAAAGAAAAAGAAATCAAAATAAAATAAAATGTGTCTCACATTTTTTTACTCTGTTATCTTGCTCCCTTCTATCATCCTCATTCAGTTGTTTAAAAAGATATATTTTCTTTCTGACCAGAGTCCTGCTCTACTGTGGCTTGTGGAGGTGCTGGAGATTGAACTTGGGACATCAAACCAAAGGCATGAGAGTCTTTTGCAGAACTATTATGCTGTCTCCTTAACTTTTTTAAAAAAATAGTTATTCCTTTTTGTTGTCCTTGTTGTTTTATTGTTGTAGTTATTATTGTCGTTGTTGGATAGGACAGAGAAAAATGGAGAGAGGAGGGGAAGACAGAGAGGAGGAGAGAAAGACAGACACCTGCAGACCTGCTTCACCGCCTGTGAAGTGACTCCTCTGCATATGGAGCTGGGGGTTCGAACCGGGATCCTTACACCGGTCCTTGTACTTTGCCCTGCTGCGCTACCACCTGACTCTCTTCCCAACTCTTAATAGGCCTCTTGAGCAAATTGATAGAAACAGTTCATCTCCTCTGTCTGCTGTTACTCAAAGATGATCACACACACACACACACACACACACACACACACACACACACACACACACGGTTTCCAGTTGACATCCACACAGCAAGTATTCACTGGGTCTTACCACAAAGAGAGACAGCAAGAGAGTGAGACCTCCCCAGCACTGTGGGAGGGGGCTAGACAGGCTTCTGAGAGGAGGAAGTGTGATAGGGACCCAACCTAGAAGACCCAACAGAACTAACAAAGCAAAGGGCAGGGGACAAAGAGTGTCTGAGATAGAGGGACAAAGCAGGCAGTGATCACCTGGGAACCCCTCACCCTGAGAACCTCAGTGCAGGAGGGAAGGAGCTGGGACCAGGGTTCGAGTAGGCAGCTGGAGAGTGCTGGGTCAGTCCACACAGCAAGGACCAGGAACAGCCCAGAGTTGAGTGGAGAGGAGAGAGAATGGGGGGGGGGGGGGGTGAGCTGTACCTTGTTGCTTGTAACTGACTTTGGCAGCTGACTGGGTCCCCACCTCCCCTGGGATGCTTGCCATGCTCACTTGGGGGTCCCCACTGCCATTACTGTAGTGGTTTTCCCAAGGTCACGGATAGGGCTTGACTACTATTTCTATAACTATCTGTCTGTCTATCTATCTATCTATCTATCTATCTATCTATCTATCTATATTTTTGCCCATTTTTTCCATGGTCCCGGCTTCTTTTCCTTTCTTTTTTTAAATATTTATTTATTTATTCCCTTTTATTGCCCTTGTTTTATTATGGTAGTTATTATTGTTGTTGTTACTGATGTTGTCGTTGTTGGATAGGACAGAGAGAAATTGAGGGGGGGAGAGAAAGAGGGGAAGAGAAAGACAGACACCTGCAGACCTGCTTCACTATTTATGAAGTGACTCCCCTGCAAGTGGGGAATCAGGGGCTCGAACAGGGATCCTTAGGCCGGTCCTTGTGCTTTGCGCCACCTGCACTTAACCCGCTGCGCTACAGCCCGACTCCCGCTTCTTTTCCTTTCTAAGTCATGCCTACACCTGCTATGACTTCTGAATGTCTTTCCTTTTCCCCTCTTTTCTCTCTGGGTCCTGATGGAATTGTAGTTCAGAGTCCTCTGGTCATTTTCCCCTACCATTTCTCCCCCTCTGGGAAGATGGACCAGAATTCAATTTGGGGTGTAGGAGGTGGGGGTGCTGGCTTCTGTAATTGCTTCTCCATTCGGCGCGGACATGCTGCACATGCTCTGCATCCTCCAGACCCCGCCACAACCTCTTCAAAGCCTCCAGGAAAGTGTAGTGCCCCCCTTCTTATAAGTAAATAATATGGCCTTGCCAGCACCGGATCCTGCCACCTTAGCTTGATTTTCTTCCCCGTGTCAGAATAAAAGGCTTAGTGGTTAAAGGTGACACAATGGACTTAATACCTGTGAACACAAAGGAACTGGAGGGACGGTGCCTTGTAACACAGCTGTGGGAAATGGGCATCAAAACCTGTGTGGTTGCTAGAGAAAAAAAAAAAATCCCCACAGAACTCAGTCTCTTCCAGAGATGGCCCTGAAACTGTGATACTCTTTTTTTTAATTAAATTTTTAAAAATCTTTTTTATTATTATTTATTTTCCCTTTTTGTTGCTCTTGTTTTTTTATTCTGTTGTTATTGATATTATCGTTGTTGGATAGGACAGAGAAATGGAGAGAGGAGGGGAAGACAGAGAGGGGGAGAGAAAGATAGACGCCTGCAGACCTGTTTCAGTGCTTGTGAAGCGACTCCCCTGCAGGTGGGGAGCCGGGGGCTCAACCGGGATCCTTATGCCAGTCCTGGTACTTCACGCCATGCGTGCTTAACCCACTGCGCTACCATGACCCCCTGATATTCTTTTTAAAAATGTATTCTTGGGGAGTCAGATGGTAGCCAGCAAAAGGATCCCAGTTTGAGCCCCTGGCTCCCCACCTGCAGGGGAGTCGCTTCACAAGTGGTGAAGCAGGTCTACAGGTGTCTGTCTTTTTCTCCTCCTCTCTGTCTTCCCCTCCTCTCTCCATTTCTCTCTGTCTTATTCAACAACAATGACATCAATAACAACAATAACTACAACAACAATAAAAATGTATTCTTTATTGGTAGAGACAGAAAATGAGAGAGGAGTGGGTGATAGATAGGGAAAGAACAGAGAGACACCTGTAGCCCTGCTTCACCACTTGTGAAGCTTCCCCCTTTCAGGTGGGGACCGGGGGCTTGAATCTGGGTCCTTGCGCACTTGAATGTGTGCGTTCAACCAGGTGCACCACCGCCTGGCCCCAGCAGTGATGCTGTCCTGGAATCCTTAAGAAGAGGCAGAATGGCTGGGGCGGGGTGTGTGTGTCTTCAGGGGACAACCAGTGGTTGGAGACCCAGAACAGTGAGCTGATGGGGACTGGAATTAGAGAAGAGGGCAGTGTAGACAATTCTTGTTCGTTACTTGGTTAATGACTCTGTAAAGGAGAGGTATGAAGTCAGAGAGGCAGGGACGGGGTGAGAGTGGCAGGGCAGGAGACTTGCTTGTTGAAGGCCCACTGGCAGCTTGATTAGAACTACCTTCTGTTCTGCTGCCCCAGCTCCCTCCTGATCTGTGTCCTCTGATACAAGCCGCTGCTTCACCCCCACGGCACCCCACTACATACACACACACAAGGGGGAAGAAGGCAGGTGGGAGAGGGAGGCGAGAAGAGCAGCTGCCTGTCAGGAGGAGATGGTAGTCAGAGCTCGGTGACATTTGCAGAGACATCTGTGCCTGGCACGAACTGTCACAGGGCAGCCCACACGAAGAGTCCCTCTCCCATTAGCTCTTGCCGCATCACCAGGCATGGGACACGCCCTAATCGTCAGAAAGATGGGGAATTTCTCCTCTCCATTCAGAGTCTTGGGGGTGTGTGTGTGTGCGCGCACTTTTTTAGATTAATTAGTGAGAGAAGGAGAGAGAACCAGAGCATCAGCCTGGTGCATATGGTGCCAGAGATCAAACTTGGAGCCTCATACTTGTAAGTCCTGCACTCGACCAGTTGAATTATTTCCCCAGCCACTAGTGAAGTATATATGTATTTTTCCCTTTACTGATTTGTTTTATTTTGTACTGGGAGGTTAATGGTTCACTGTACAGTTGTTAGCCCATGGAAACAATTTCTCATCCTCCCCAAGATACTGCAAAATACTCTCACTCCCGAAATAAGCCCGTCATCGGGCACCCGGACCTGAAAGCCACCCAGCAGATTCTTTACGAGTACAGACCTTGGAAGAGAATTACTGAACCCTGTGCTGGTTCTATACCTAGCTTCTTTTCTTTGATTATTTTTCAAACAATCGTGCTTTCTTCTTCTCCTTCTCCTTCTCCTTCTCCTTCTCCTTCTCCTTCTCCTTCTTCCTCTTCTAGCGTTTGCCCTTCTTCCGTAGCCAGTCAACAGCGTCAGGTTGAGCCTGATGTAAAGTTTCGAGACCTCCTTTGAATCTGGAGAGGTGGTAGTCGTTGACTATGTGGGTCATAGTCTGTCTGGAGCCGCAGGGGCAGTTCGGGTCGTCTCTGGCTCCCCAGCGATGGAACATAGTGGCGCACCGGCCATGGCCTGTTCGATAGCGATTGAGCAGGGCCCAATCATAACGTGCTAGGTCAAAGCCGGGTTGACGCTTGCAGGGGTCTGTGATGAGGTGTTTGTTCTTTACCTCAGCTGACTGCCAGCTCTGTTTCCAAGAGACTGGAACAGAGAAGTTCAGTGTAGGCATAGGGGACCAGATTGGGTGACGAGATGTCAAGCATTGGACAGGGTGGGCGAAGATAACGCGTTTGGCGAAGGACAGCCCCTCAACATTAAGTTGGAGGACTCGAAGAGCAGGACCAACAGCTTGAAAGCTGTCAGGAGCTGCTTGTTGCTGGCTTTGAAAGTGACTGGGATCCACGTGGATTCAGTTGGCTAGGAAGGATTGTTAGTTTCCCCAGTGAATGGGTACTCACAGGATGCACCACGGGAAGGTCGATCCAATGCATCCCATCGATCCAATGCATCCTGTCGATCCAATGCATCCCAATAGTGCTTTAATAATGATTAACAAGATTGTTGGGGCCGGGTGGTGGTGCACCTGACTGAGTGCACCTATTATAATGCACAAGGAACCAGGTTCAAGCCCCCGGTCCCCACCTGCAGAGGGAAAGCTTCACGAGTGGTGAAGCAGTACTGCAGGTGTCTCTCTATCTCCCTCTTCCCTCTCAATTTCTGACTGTCTCTATCAAATAAATAAATAAAGATAATTAAAACATTTAAAAAATCATTAAAAAAACAACTAAGATTGGGAGTCGGGCTGTAGCACAGCGGGTTAAGCGCAGGTGGCACAAAGCACAAGGACCGGCATAAGGATCCCGGTTCGAACCCTGGCTCCCCACCTGCAGGGGACTCGCTTCACAGGCGGTGAAGCAGGTCTGCAGGTGTCTATCTTTCTCTCCTCCTCTCTGTCTTCCCCTCCTCTCTCCATTTCTCTCTGTCCTATCCAACAACGACAACAACAATAATAACTACAACAATAAAACAACAAGGGAAACAAGAGAATAAATAAATTAAATAAATATTAAAAAAAAAAAACAACCAAGATTATAAGATAACGGGGGTACAATTCCACACAGTTCCCACCATCAGAGTTCTGTGTCCCATCCCCTCCTTGGAAGGCTTCCTTATTCTTTATCCCTCTAGGAGTATGGACCCCAAATAATTCTTTTAAGTTTCATTTATTAATGAGACAGATAGGAGGAGGATAGAGAAAGAACCAGACATCACTCTGGTACATGGGCTGCCAGGGATTGAACTTGGGACCTCATGCTTGAGAGTCCAGTGCTTTATCCACTGCGCCACCTCCTGGACCATGACCATGGACCAAAATTCTTTATGGAGTGCAGAAGGTGGGAGGTCTGGCTTCTGTAATTGCTTCTCCACTGGACATGGATATTGGCAGGTGGATCCATCCCCCCAGCCTGTTTCTATCTTTCCCTAGTGGGGCAGGGCTCTGGGGAGGTGGGGTTCCAGGACACACTGGTGAGGTCGTCTGCCCAGGAAAGTCAGGTTAGAATCATAGAAACATCCAGACATCTACAGCTTAGTGGCTGAAAGGTGGAAAGTTATAAAGCAGGACAAACTGTTTAACAATTTCTTAGGTCCTCACTGAAACGAGGTTGCTACAGCCTCATGAGAACGAGGAGAGTGGCTGAGATGGAGAGACGGCAGAGCAGAGCTGTAATTGTCTCCAAACGCCAGGCTTCACCATGTGAAAGCCAGTATGGAGGCAAGGCTGGGTGGGCAGAAAGTGGGCTTATTCAGATCTCCGTCCCTCCCCCACCCCCCCCAGAAGATGGCAGGCTCCTGTCTCTGAACTTCCACCTTAATCTCAGGCTGCCACTTAGAGGTTTTATAGAGAAGGGGTGGGGAGGGGAGGGGAGCTGGGGAAAGGGGTCATGCTCTGGTGAGAGTGGAGGACCACCCCCCTCCAGGCCGTCTCTTCAGCACCAGCAGTCAGGGGCTCTGCGTGACCTGCTAGGTTGTTAAAACCAAATCCGACGTCTCATTATTGCACAAGACTTGAACCTGGAAGACTTCATGCCTTTCCTTTAAAAAAAATTTTTTAAATTGTATTTAGTTTTGATAGAGACAGCCAGATATCAAGAGGGGAAAGGGAGATAGAGAAAGAAAGAGAGGCACAGACTCCTGCAGTCCTGCTTCACCACTCATGAAGCTTCCCCCTCTGCAGGTGAGGACTGGGGGCTTGAACCTGGGTCCTTGCACATTGTAACACGTGCGCTCAACCAGGTGCGCCACTGCCCAGCCTCACCAAGGACCTTTCTTGTCTGCTCTCTGCTCTCTGCCTGCAGCTGGCCCTTGGCTCCTCAGGCAAGCATAACTTTCCTTAGTAACCAGAAGATGAGGAAAGCGGAAGTGAAGGCCGCAGAGAGGGCTGGGAAGGCCCAGGGTGAAGGTCGTGCCCCATGCAGGGAGGCCAAGCTAACACAACATGGAGTTGCTCCTGCTCAGTGTCACATTTCCAGCCCGGAAACAAACCCCTTCCCTCCAGCGAGAACGTGACAGAGCCGCTTCCAGCTTGGAGAGAAGTCATCAGACCGACCCTTTGATGACCTCTCCGGCCACCCAGGCCTGTCTCCGATTCACCTGTAATATTAGTGAAGGAAGGAAAAGTTCCAACGCCGGGTCGATTCCTTGGTGCCTGTTTATAAGAAAGTCACAAGGCCTCACCCATCAATCATTAACCCCCCGCCACCACCTCTTTCCTTCTGGGCAGGATCTTGGACTTTCTGGCTGTGCACTTGACCTGCAGGGGAACAGAATCAGGGGGTGGGGTGGGGAAGAGAGAAAAGAAAACCAACAACAACTAAGTACGGGGGTTTGGGGAGGCAGAATCCATGCAAGATGGACATGGTGAGATTCCCCTGACCCCCCCCCCCCCACCACCACCACTGAAGGCTGAACCTACTGGACTTTTGTAAGCTATATGGCTCTGTTATTTTATTTTATTTTATTTTATTTTACTTTACTTTATTTTACCAGAGTGCTGCTCAGTTCTGATGGTGGTGCTGGAGATTGAACCTGGCACCTCAGAGCCTCAGGCAGGAAAGTCTTTTCGCATCACCCTGTGCTGTCTCCCCAGCCCCACTGTTTGTCTTTTAATCACCTTGAACTGTAGAAATTTCTTATAAAGCATTGGTGAGATGTATTTTCTTTTCTAAAAAATTGTTTATTGTCTTTATTTATTATTGGATAGAGACAACCAGAAATTGAGAGGAAGGAGGAGATAGAGAGGGAGACAGACAAGAGACCAGGCGGTAGCACACATTAAAAATGCACATTACAGTGTGAAAGGAATCAGGTTCAAGCCCCTGGTCCCCACCTGCAGGGGGAAAGCTTCACAAGTGGTGAAACAGGGCTGCAGGTGTCTCTCTGTCTCTATCTCCCCCGCCCCTCTCAATTTATCTCTGTCTCTATCCAATAATAAATTAAATTTTAAAAAAAGAGAGAGAGGGAGAAAGACACCTGCAGCCCTGCTTCACCACTCATGAAGCTTTCCCCCTGCAGGTGGGGATGGGGGGCTTGAACCCAGATCTTCGTGCAATGCAACATGTGCGCTCAACCCGGTGCACCACCACCTGGTCCCTGTGAAATGTATTTTCTGGAAAAAAAAAAAAAGTGTGCCCTGAGATGGATGCAGAGGAGCCATGAAGCTGTCTTCTCTGCTGGTGTGTGTGTGGGGGGGGGGGGAATGAAAGCCGGATAAACCCTAAGTTTCTTCTCAGTCTCTCTGTAACTCATGTGAAGTACGCACGCTGAGCTGTAGCTGGGACCCTGAGCTTGCTGTGGCCTCTCTCTGGACTGTCATTCCTCCTCTAGTGCTCCTAGTTAACACAGTCCCATTGACATGAGAGCCACCTCCTCCAAGAAGTCTGCCTGCATTTCTTTGGCCTCAGTGGTCCTTCCATTGTTCTCTTTCATGGTCCTTGTTTATATCCTTTTTAGTGCTGACTATGTAGACTGTGTCTGGCGTGTCAGAGTGCATGTGTATTTTATAGGCTTTCTTGCTTGCTTACTTGCAGTTTATTTATGTACCCATTGTTTATTTATAAACATTTTATTTATTTAATGAGGGTGATCAGAGTGCTCCTCAGCTCTGGCTTATAGTGGTGCTAGGGATTGAACCTGGGGCCTTAGCACTTCAGGCATGAGATTTGTTTGCAAAACTATTATGTGTCTCTCCAGCCCACTTGCAGTTTATCTTATTAATTTATTTGCAGTCTTTTCCCCTGGAATTTCGGCTTCTTGAGGGCAGCTCTGCTGTGATCCTATTTTTAATTATTGTCCATTGTTTTTGTTTTTTTATTCTTTTTTTGCCTCCAGGGTTATTGCTGGGGCTCAGTGCCTGCACCATGAATCCACTACTCCTGGAGGACATTTCCCCCCCTTTTGTTGCCCTTGTTGTGGTTATTGTTGTTGTTGATGTCGTTTGTTGTTGGACAGGACAGAGAGAAACTGAGAGAGGAGGGGGAAGACAGACACCTGCAGACCTGCTTCACCACCTGTGAAGCGACTCCCCTGCAGGTGGGGAGCCGGGGGCTGGAACCGGGATCTTTACGTAAGTTCTTGCACTTTGTGCCATGTGCGCTTAACCCGCTGCGCTACCGCCCGACTCCCTGTTCATTGTTTTTTTTTTTTACTGCCACCAGGGTTATTGCTGAGATTGAGTGCCTGGCCATTCTTTCTTTTATTTGATAGGACAGAGAGAAATTGAGAGAGGAGGGGGAGGGAGAAAGAGTGGGAGAGAGACAGAGAAACACCTGCAGTCTTGCTTCACTGCTCATGAAACTTCCCCCATGCAGGTGGGAAGCGGGGGCTTGAACCTGGGTCCTTGCTCATGGTAACACATGCACTCAACTAAGTGTGCCACTGCTCGGTCTCTGTCACGATCCTTATTATCCCCTTATCTCCTTGGTCCCTGAGACAAATGCCTGACATCTCTTAGACACGTTAGTAGAGATGAAGGCATGAAATCCCAGATTAAACCCCACTCCAAAGAGGGTATTGAGCAGTACCCACTCCAAGGTGGGTATTGAGAGAGAGAGGCGCCTGCAACACTGCTCCACTGCTCGTGAAGCTTCCCCCTTGCAGGTAGACACGGGGGACTTGAACCCAGGTCTCTGTGCACGATAACATGTGTGTGTCCTCTCCTAGATGTGCCACTAGTTGGCTTCTACTGAAACTTATTTACCTGCCGTAATACATGGACTTTATTTGGACCCTGAGTGAAACAAGCTACTAAATAAATTTATGAAATACTTGGGGCAATTTGCCTGTTGGATATTGGACGTTGTGAAGACATTCTTGTCAAGTGTTGAGGTGTTGAAGGGATGCTGTGGTTATTTTGAAGTGTTTTGTGATGTATAGACCTTAACGGCCTTTCTTTAAAGTTACTGGGACAAGGTGGGGGCACTAGACACGTTGCTTTCATATTGTCTTTGGACTCTTCTGTAATGAGATTTTGAAACAAGACACAAGGAGTATTAATAGTTCCGAATCAGCTCAAGGCCTCGGGCCAGGAGCTAGCCCACCTGGTGGAGACCCTGCCTGGCGGTGTTTGAGGCACCATGTTTGAAGCCCATCACCACAGGAGAGAATTTTGTTGACGTAACACAGAATTCCCCAGGTATATCCACGGTGCCTCTCTTCAGTGCCTGGGCTTGAACCCAGAGCCTCTCACCTAGTAAAGGCTTGTGCTCTCCTTAGTAAGCTACCTACCAGCTCTGTTGACTTTCTCAAAGTGTCATTGTGGGATTACAGCTTTGTTTTAAGCGTCCCTTTGTCTTAGAGATACAGACTCAAGTCTGTCCGGATGGGATGCGTTTGGAGTGGGGAATGGTATAGATGAAGCCTTTGGATTGTGATTTTTAAAAAATATTTATTTATTTTCCCTTTTGTTGCCCTTGTTTTATTGTTGTAGTTATTATTGCTGTTGTTATTGATGTCATCATAGTTGGATAGGACAGAGAGAAATGGAGAGAGGAGGGGAAGACAGAGAGGAGGAGAGAAAGACAGACACCTGCAGACCTGCTTTACCACCTGTGAAGCAACTCCCCTGCAGGTGGGGAGTCGGGGGCTCGAACCGGGATCCTTGTGCATGGGTCCTTGTGCTTTGCACCACGTGCGCTTAACCCACTGCACTACTGCCCGACTCCCTGGACTGTGAATTGTTAAGCTGTCCAGCTGAGGGGACACGGGGGCTCGTTCTGTTCTCCCATCCCTCTTGCTGTTTACTTCTGAGTGTTTCCACAAGGAAATTGGGCTCCATGGCTTGAACTCCCCATCAGGAACACAGAAGCTCTACTGCTGAGCCCAGCTCATCTCCCATTACACTTCCCAGCAGGAATCTGGCACTTCTGTTTTGCCCAAAGCAGAAAACCTTGGTCCTGTCCCCTTTACCTGAAGCACAAAGCTCCCTGAACTGGGAAGAATGGCTGAGCTCTGTCTGGAAAAACAGAGAGAGGTCTACGCAGTCTGCCATGTCTCAGTGCTGGGGGAGGCCCTTGGCTGGGCTGAGGGGCCGCCATGTTTCTTTCTCTCACAGAGCTCCTGTCACCTCTGGGTGCTGCCTTTGGGCACCTTTAGCCTTTCCTGATTTGGCAGGAAACACCTAGCTGGCTCTGGCTTCCCATCAAGAGTACTTAGCGTGAACTAAAGCAAGAAAAACCTCTTCCGGTAACCTCTCCCCAAGATCTCTGATGTTTGGCATCATTCGTACGTTAAGAAAATATTTACCAAGCAGCCAGTTTGGTGTGTGAGCTAGTCAGAGCATGGATTCACAGAGATGGAGATGACAGGTCCTAGGCCTCAGGGTTCAGGTGCTTAATTATCCAAATTATCCACTCTCTTCACAGTGAAAGACAGTGACGGGGTATTTTCTCTTTCATGGGAAACAGGAGTTTATGGTAATTTCCCTCTCTCTCTCTCTCTCTCTCTCTCCTCCAGGGTTATTGCTGGGGCTCCTGGAAACCATTTTTTCCTCCATTTTATTGGATAGGACAGAGAGAAATGGAGAGAGGAGAGGAAGATAGAGAGGAAGAGAGAAATATAGACACCTGCAGACCTGCTTCACCACCTGTGAAGCGACTCCCCCTCTGAAGGTGGAGAGCAGAGGGCTGAAACCCAGATCCTTGTACAGGTCCTCACACTTAGTACTGTGTGCACTTAACCAACACTGCCACCACCTGGCCCTCATAATTTTTTTTTCCTCTTTCTTTCTTTGGTATAGTTGAGAGACAATGAGAGATAGTTAGGAAGAGAGTGACTTAGTGAAAGAGTCACCTGCAGCACTAATCCATCATCACTTATGAAGCTTTCCTCCTGCGGGTGGAAACCAGGGGCTTGAACCCTAGTCCTCATGTATGGTAACACGTACGCTCTACCTCCTGAGCCCCCACCTGGCCTCTGAACTTGCAGTAGTGATAATAAACAACAGACTGATTTTTCAGACTCTGAAAACCACGGTAGTCATTCGAAGGAGTGGGAAGGGGTGGCAGTAGGCAACTCTGGCATGGACTTGAGTGTGATGGCCCTGAATTGTGGTGGTGAGTGTGCTGAGTCTCTCTCTCTCTCTCACACACACACACACACACACACACACACACACAGAGGTGTGAAACTGTGCTCTGAAAATGCTACCTTATTGGGGGCCAGGTACCTGCTTGAGCACATACATTACAAGGTGTAAGGACCTAGGTTCGAGCTTCTGGTCCCTACCTGCAGAGGGACAGCTTTATAAGTGATAAAGCAGGGCTGCAGGTGTGTGTGTGTCTCTCTCCATCGCTCTCTCCTCGTTTCTTCTCAACCTCTCTCTGTCTATCCAAAATAAATTTTAAAAAATTTTTAAGTTTCTTTTTTTAAATTTTATTATCTTTATTTATGTATTAGATAGAGTCAGCCAGAAATTGAGTGGAGGAGGGGAGATTGAGAGGGTGAGAGACAGAGAGACACCTGCAGACCTGCTTCACCACTCACAAAGTTTTCCCCCTGCAGGTGGGGACTGGAGGCTGGAACCTCTGGGTGCTTGTGCACTGTAATATGTGCGCTCAACCAGGTGTGCCACCACCGGCCCCAATAAAAAATATTTTGGAAAAAAATTCTGATATTATAACCCAGTATTCAATCAGTTATTTTTTTTAAAGGCAAGAGAGTGTTATGAAAGCTTTTAAAATTTTTCAAGTATCTTTATTTATTGGATAGAGACAGCCAGAAATTGAGAGGGAAGAGGGAGAGAGAGAGGGGGAGAGAGACAGAGAGACACCTGCAGCCCTGCTTTACCACTTGTGAAACTTTCCCCCTGCAGATGGGGATTGGGGGCTTGAACCTGGGTCCCTGCACACTATAATGTGTGCACTTAACTAAGTGTGCCACCACTCAGCCCCTTTGTTATAAAAGCTTTTGCAAGGGGGCTGGGTGGTGGTGCACCTGGTTGAGCGCACATGTTACAGTGCTCAAGGATCCAGGTTTGAGTTCCCGGCCCCCACCTGCAGGGAGAAATTTTCATGAGTGGTGAAACAGGGCTGCAGGTGTCTCTCTGTCTCTCTCTCTCTATCACCCCCTTCCCTCTCAATTTCTGGCTGTGTCTATCCAATAAATAAAGATTAAAAAGTTTTTAAAAATAAATAAAAAATAAAAGCTTTTGCAAGCACTACTCTGGAGAAAATCTTCCCTCTAGCCCAGGTCCCTTAGTCCTGTGTGCAAAGAGCATTCTTATCACCGTGTCGTGGACTTCCTGTGTCTTTTTAGTCACAGCTGACCGGCAGCTCTGTCACTCTGGCTGGGCGCCTGGGATGCTCTGAGCTGAAAAGGGCTGGAGGCTCATCCTGGAGCTTCTTCCTGTCCTTGGGGGCTGGCATGCTATGGCTTGACTGTTTTCTCTCTGCTGCCAGCATTCCCAGGGGAATTCAACCTTGCTCTCAGCTGGGAAGACACCTTCCTCCACTTTGCCCCTGGAGCCCATGGCTTCTAGCCTCCCTCTTCCCCAGCCGCCATCTTGGTGCTGTGGAGCTGCCTTGAGTCAGGGCCTGTGAAGCTTGGAAACTGCTCTGTGGTGACTTAGACTCAAGGCAGAGAACTCGCGTCTGGTCAAAAAAGTTGGGCTGGAGATTTGAAGGGTCTCTGTGAGCACTGACGTGTCTGAAGAGGGAACTCCCAAGGCTGATATCTGAAAAATCAGAGATCCAAACCGTGTGAGTCCAGACCTTGGACCAACTCCTTGTAGCAATTTCTTTTTTTCCTCTTTACTGGGGGATTAATGTTTTACATTTGACAGTGAATGCAATAGTTTGTACATGCATAACATTTCCCAGTTTTCCACTTAACAATACAACCCCCACTAGGTCCTCTGTCATCCTTTTTGGACCTGTATTCTCCCCACCCCACCCCAGAGTCTTTATCTTTGGTGTAATCCACCAACTCCAGTTCAGGTTCTCCTTGCGTTTTCTCTTCTGATCTTGATTTTCAACTTCTGCCTGAGAGTGAGATCATCTCATATTCATCCTTCTGTTTCTGACTTATTTCACTTAATATGATTTCTTCAAGCTCCATCCAAGATGGGCTGAAAATGGTTTTAATAGCTGAGTAGTATTCCACTGTGTGTATAGACCACAACTTGCTCAGCCACTCACCTGTTGTTGGACACCTGGGTTGCTTCCAGGTTTTGGCTATTACAAATTGTACTGCTATAAACGTATGTGTACACAGATCTTTTTGGATGGGCGTGTTTGGTTCCTTAGGATAGATCCCCAGGAGAGGAATCACAGGGTCATAGGGTAGGTCCATTTCTAGCCTTCTGAGAGTTCTCCAGACTGTTCTCCATAGAGATTGGACCAATTGACAGTCCCACCAGCAGTGCAGGAGGACTCCTTTGACCCCACACCCTCTCCAGCATTTGTTGCTGCCAACTTTTCTTTTTTCTTTTAAAGAATTTTTTTATTTATGTATGAGAATTATAGGAGGAGAGAGAGAAAGAATCAGACGTCACTCTGGTACATGTGCTGCCGGGGATTGAACTCAGGACCTCATGCTTGAGAGTCCGATGCTTTATCCACTGTGCCACCTCCCGGACCACGCTGCTAACTTTTCTGATGTATGACATTCTCACAGGAGTGAAGTGGTATCTCATGGTTGTCTTTCTTTGCATTTCTCTGAGCCATTTCTTTATTTTTTCATAACCAGGGAATGAACTCAAGGCCTCCTGCATGTGAGAGTAATACTGCTGAGCAACTTTTGGACTATTATTACTATTTTAAATGATTTAATTTTTAAAATGATTTTAAAATATCTATCAACTTGATTTAATAGGACAGAGAGAAGTTGAGAGGGCAGAGGGAGATAGGGGGAGAGACTAAGTGACACCTGCAGACCTGCTTCACTGCTTGTGAAGCTTCCTTCCTGCAGGTTGGGAACAGGGGTTCGAACCTGGGTCCTTGCATATGAAAATGTGTGCGCTCAACCTAGTGTATCCTCAGCCAAGTCTTATTATACTAATTATTATTATTTTACAGCACCATGGACTTGAGTTTTCATTATCCCACTGCACCTGGCTAGAGTCTTTCTTTTTCTTTTTGCTTTTTCTCTTCTTTCTTTTTTTCTTTGTCTCCAGGGTTATCGCTGGGGCTCGGTGCTGGAACTACAAATCCTCTGCTCCTGCAGGCCATTTTTTCCATTTTCTCTCTGTCTTTATCTCCCTCTATAGCTATCACAAAGAAAGAATAGGGACAGAAAAATAAAGAAGGAAAGGAAGGAAGGAAGATAGTTGCTGCTAGGAATGGTAAGGCAGTACAGGCACTGAACCTCAACAATAACCCTGGTGGCAAAAATAAATAAGTAAAATGGAAATGGTCTTGTAGCTGGAAGATAGCTCACCCAGTAGAGTGCAACCCTTACCATATGTGAGACCTTGGGTTTGAGTCCCAGGATGGATGCACTACGGACACCACTGGATAGGACAGAGAGAAATCGAGAGGGAAGGGGAGATACAGAGGGAGCGAGGAAGACAGACACCTGCAGACCTGCTTCACTGTTTGTGAAGCTTCCCTGCTGCAGGTGGGGAGCCGGGGGCTCCAACCCAGATCCTTGTGTGGGTTCTTGCACTTAGTACTATGTGCGCTTAACTGGTTACACCACCGCCTGTCCCCCTTTTTTTTGCCTCCAGGGTTATTGCCGGGCTCAGTGCCTCCACCGCGAATCCACGGCTCCTGGAGACCATTGTTTCCCCTTTTGTTGCCCTTGTTGTTCCATCATCGTTGTGGTTATTATTATTGTTGTTGTTGCTGTCATTGGATAGGACAGAGAGAAATGGAGAGAGGAAGGCAAGACAGAGAGGGGGAGAGAAAGACAGACACCTACAGACCTGCTTCACCGCCTGTGAAGCGACTCCCCTGCAGGTGGGGAGCCGGAGCTCGAACCGGGATCCTTAAGCTGGTCCTTGCGCTTCATGCCATGTGCACTTAACCCTCTGCTCCATGGCCTGGAGCCCTTTTTTACCTTTTTAAGTGGACATGGGCACCAGGCTTTGCTTCTAACTCCCTACTCTGGGCTAAGATCCCCAACTTGAGAACAAGATAGAGGGAATTGGGGTTCTGAGGGGCTGGTACACACAGTGAACCAGCTATGGTCTTTGCAAGTGTCCCTGGGAGAAGTGACCTTCCTCTCCTCTCTGTCCTAGTGGACACCTGCTAATGAATGGACCCTGGGTGACCAAATGTACTTCCCAAATTCAAGAAAGTCCTCGGAGCCCCACTGTTGTTCTGCCTTCACGAGCCATAGCACGCCAATTACTTGTTTTTCTGGAGAACCCTCAGCCTGCAAATCCATTTAATTACTATGGGAGATAATCTCCTAAACATAGCTTTACATTCTTGAGAGACTTTTCCTTGTGGGGGCCAGAAAGTTTATCTGAACGTGGGCTCAGACTGTTTACTTTCCTTTCCAAAGAGGGGACTATTCCCTGCTAATTAGCAGGAAGCCTGAGCCTAGCGGGATTTATTTTTTTAAGTCCTTCGCTCCTCACCAAGAGTTTGCTAATTCAGTTGTAATAATTGGTTTCTAGTGTTGTTCTGCTCTAGGCCAGCAGAAACTTGCGTTTAGCTCTGCGATTCCAGGCCTGCAGCGGGCCTGGTATTTTTCAAGCATCCATGTCCTGTCCGGCTGGATACTTGCTACAGATGTGGCCTTAGAATTAGTGTCCTCAAGGATGGGAGATGACACCTGGGAAGCCACCAGTCTCCAAGACCTACCTGGAGCTGTGGCCCATTCTCTCGTCCATTCTAGGGAATCCCCCAGGATTTGTGAAAAACCACCTTGCTGGAGTGCAGGCTAGGCGGGTTCAAGACCCACCCCGGCCCCTCTCCTCACCTGCGGGGGCTCATGAGTAATGGGATAGTGAGACAGGTTTCTCTCCTTCTCTCTGTCTGTATCTCCCTCTCAATCTCTAACCTCTATCAAAAGAGAGAAAGAGAGAAAGAGAGGGAAAGGCAGACAGGAAGGAAGGAAGGAAAGAAGGAAGAGAGGAAGGGAGGAAGGAAGGGAGGGAGGGAGGATAAAAGGGTAAAAGAAAAGAAGGAGGAAATTTGGTTGGAATGGTGAATGATTATGAATGGTGAAGCAGTGCAGGCACTGAATCCCAGCAATACCCCTGGTGGCAAATAAATAATTAAGTAGGAAAAGGAAATGGTCTTGTAGCTGAGATATAGCTCACCCAGTAAGCTGACCCCTTACCATATGTGAGACCCTGGGTTCGAGCCCCAGTTGGGACACTCCATGCAAAGCAGCTGGGGGAGCTCCATGGGTGGGTAGAACAGTGCTGTGCTGTCTCTCTTCTCTGTCTTTCCTTACCATCGCTCTCTCTCTCTTAAAAGTTAAAGACGGGGGTCGGGCGGTGGCGCAGTGGGTTAAGCGCACGTGGCGCTAAGCGCAGGGACCGGCGTAAGGATCCCGGTTCGAGCCCCCAGCTCCCCACCTGCAGGGGAGTCGCTTCACAGGCGGTGAAGCAGGTCTGCAGGTGTCTGTCTTTCTCTCCCCCTCTCTGTCTTCCCCTCCTCTCTCCATTTCTCTCTGTCCTATCCAACAACGAACAACGTCAACAATGGCAATAATAACCGCAACGAGGCTGCAACAACTAGGGCAACAAAAAGGGGGCAAAATGGCCTCCAGGAGCGGTGGATTCATGGTGCAGGCACCGAGCCCAGCAATAACCCTGGAGGGAAAAAAAAAAAAAAAAAAGTTAAAGACTAGGGATTGGTCAGTGGTGAGTTCAGTTAAGCACACAAGGTTACAGTGCACAAAGACCTGGGTTCAAGCCCCCAGTGCCGACCTGAGGGGGAAGCTTTGTAAACAGTGAAACAGTGCTGCAGGTGTCTCTCTCTGTACCTCCCCTTCCCCTCTTGGGAGAACTATACTATAGTGGTTACTGTCGTGCTGGTAGTGGTGGGATGATGTGGAATTATACCCCCGTATAACTGCCTGACTCTGGCCTGGAATCCTGCCCTCCAGGTCCCCACGGGGAGAAAAGCTGGTCCAAGGAGTACCCCTCATGTGGCGGCCTGCTCCAGTCCCCCATCGACCTGCACAGTGACATCCTGCAGTACAACGCCAGCCTCCGGCCCCTGCGGTTCCAAGACTACAACATGTCCGCCAGCGAATCCTTCCTCCTGACCAACGACGGCCACTCGGGTGAGGATCCCCGGAGCCTGTAGAGGCTTCGCTTCCCTGCCCCATGAGCCTGGGAAGAGAGGGGACTCTGCAGAGACACCTGGGAGGAAAGACGGGCCTGGAGGCCTGGTTCAGTGTTTGGAAGACAGGCCCCTCGGGGCACAGAGCAGGGCACACACCCGAGTCCTTTGGGCCACCGTCTGTGGTGTGGGAGCAAATTCCGGAGCACTGTGAACTCTTCCAGGCGCCATGCTGACTTTGGAGTCGTGACTACGGATGTGGATATTACGGTAGGGTTGTGAAGTCTAGAGTCATTTGAGTGAATCCTCATGCAGCAGGCAGAGTATAAGACTTACGTATGCCAGGTCCCAAGTTCGATCCCCAGCTTCGTGTTATCAGAGTAACACTGTGGTTCTTTCTCTCATAAATAAACACATAAATACATCTTTGAGCTGATGAAATAGTGCTTGGGATTTGAATTTCAGAGGCCCCAGGTTTGATCCCCCAGCACCACCAATAGCCTGACCTGAGCAGTGCTCTAGATGATAATGATAATAATAAATAACAATATCAATAAGTATTGGCTTGGACCCTTAGATGTCACAGGACATGGCCCAAGAGGTGGCACAATGGCTAGAGCATTGGGCATGGGAGCCTGAGGTTCCAAGTTTAATTCCCAGCCTTGAATGTGTCAGAGTGATACTCTGGTTACACACTCTCCTCTCTCCCTGGAGGAGTGATAGAGGGGAAGAGACAGAGAAACACCTGCAGCTCTTTTTTGCCACTCATGAAGCTTTCCCCCTGCAGGTGGGGACCAGGGGCTTGAACCCAGGTTCTTGTGCATTGTAATGTGTGTGCTTAATCAGCTGTGCCACTGCCTGGCCCCCTCTCTCCCCTTCTCTATCTCATGTTCATGAACAAAAATATCTTTTTTGAATTTTTTCTTTTTTCATATCTTTATTTATTTATTGGATAAAGACAGAGCGAAATCAAGAGGGAAGGAGAGACACCTGCAGCAATGCTTCACCCCTATAGGTGGGGACTGGAGGCTTGAACCTGGGTCCTTGTATATTGTAACACATGTACCCAACCTGATGCACCACAGCTCAGCCTCCAACTACATTAAAAAAGAAGAAGGGGGCCAGGCGGTGGTGCCCCTGGTTAAGTGCTCACATTACAGTGCACAAGGACCAGGGTTCAAGCCCTGCAGGGGAAAGCTTGTTGAGTGATGAAGCAGGGCTGCAGGTGTTGCTCTGTCTCTCTCCACTCTATCTCCACTTCCCCTCTCAATTTCTCTCTGTCTCTATCCAATAAATAAATAATTAAAAACATTAAAAAGAAGAGGTAGAAGTCATCCCAACACTCAAAAATCTTCACATTTGGGCGGGGTAGATAGTGTAATGGTTATGCAAAGACTCTCATGCCTGAGACTCTGAAGTCCCAGGTTCAATCCCCACACCACAAGCCAGAGCTGAGCAGCATTCTGATGAAAAAGAAAAAAAAATCCTGGGAACCAGGCGGTGGCACAGTGGGTTAAGCACACATGGCGTGTGGCATGAAGTGCAGGGACCGGCCTAAGGATCCTGGTTCGAGCCCCTGGCTCCCCACCTGTAGGGGAGTCGCTTCACAGGCGGTGAAGCAGGTCTGCAGGTGTCTATCTTTCTCTGCCCCTCTCTGTCTTCCCCTCCTCTCTCCATTTCTCTCTGTCCTATCCAACAACAACGACAGCAAGAACAACAATAACAACAACGATGATAAACAACAAAGGCAACAAAAGGGGAAAAATTAAATTTAAAAAAGCCTTACATCTTAGAGCCCCATTCTATAGAATGGGCCAACTGAGGGCTGCCAGGGTGCTGGGGATGCCAGCAGTTGGGACATAGTGGTACTGATGATGCTTAAATCAGTGACTGCAGCTGAGGGGCCCCGGCTTCCCTTGTGCAAGTGCAAAGCTTCACATAGTCCATGAATTATGGACGACTCGCAAATCTGTGCAGGTCTCCATTCCTGCCCGGGTGTGGCTGAATCCTCCTCCTGTCCTGGCTCTAGGAAGACCAGGAATGTGATGGTGTAGTTGGGACCAGGGTGTTCTCAGGGAGAGAGCCCCCATTTCTCTCTGCTCCAGTCTCCCCTGGCCCGTGTGTGGGCCCCCTTCCTGCCTACCCACAGGGCTCTGAGGGCTGCCCCCTCTGCTCCCCGCAGTGAGGCTGAACCTGCCCCAGAGTCTGCACCTCCACGGCCTCCCCTTCCGCTACAGCGCTGTCCAGCTGCACCTGCACTGGGGGAGCCCCAGTGACCCCCGCGGCGGCTCTGAGCACACCGTCAGCGGGAAGCACTTCGCCGCCGAGGTGAGTGAGTGTGTGTACCAGAACCAAGTGGTGCTCTGGCCTCTCTGCGATAAAAACAAACACACAGGAGGTTGATGCGGGCTGGAGGTGGTGCACCCTGTTGAGCGCACCTGTTAGCATGTGCAAGGACATGTGTTCAAGGCCCTGTTCCCTCTGCAGGAGGGGGAAGCTTCACGAGCAGTGAAGCAGTTACTGCAGGTGTTTCTCTCTCTCTTCTTGCCCTCCCTACTCAATTTTTCTTTATTATATCAAATATAAGAAAGATAAAAATACAAGGACCAGCATAAGGATCCCGGTTCGAGCCCCCCAGCTCCCCACCTGCAGGAGAGTCGCTTCACAAGCGGTGAAGCAGGTCTGCAGGGGTCTGTCTTTCTCTCCCCCTCTCTGTCTTCCCCTCCTCTCTCCATTTCTCTCTGTCCTATCCAACAACAATAATAACAAAAACAAGGGCAAAAAAAAATGGGGGGGAAATGGCTTCCAGGAGCAGTGGATTCGTAATGTAGACACTGAGCACCAGCCCGACCCTAGAGGCGATATATATCAGCAAAATAATAAAAGAAAATGTGTACGCATTCTTACCCTGTAGAGTTTGTAGGCTAGGGAACTAAAGCAGTAGCGGGGAGGTTGTGAGGGGAGGTGGTGGGGCAGGGCCTGTCCATCTGGGGCCGCGGGTACAGCGGACAGTGCAGGGCAGTGGAGGATGGAGCCTGCCCTCCCACTGGCCCCCAGACCTCTGCAGGCTCAGAAGGGCCCCATGTGGTTTCTCTTCTCTTCTCCACAGCTTCACATTGTCTACTACAACTCGGAGCTGTACCCCAATGCCAGCGTGGCCATCGACAAGCCGGAGGGCCTGGCTGTCCTCGCTGTGCTCATAGAGGTGAGAGCCTGGGGACTGGGACAGATGCTCCAGCCTGGCTCTGGGGCCCTGGGGACCAGCCGCTCCTGGGCTGGAGTCAGGAGGACAGGACTGTCCTGCCCCACCTCACCCTCCAGCAAAGTGCATCCTTGGAGTGGGGGAAGCTGCAAGGTTTCTGGTGTGAACCGTGGATCAAGTAAAGTACTTCAGAGTGAAACAAGTCTGGAGATGGCCGACACCAATTATATTCTGCGATGGGACTAAGCCAAGTGTGGTAACCATTAGGTCTCCTTGGCAGTATTTATTGAGCAAAGTCTGGATGGTGTCAAAGAAGAATGAGGAACATTAGGTATTTTTTTCAAGAACACCTACATAAGGGTAGTTAACCTCCCCCCCTCCCCCTCTCCCATCCTCTCTCTCTTACCAGACCACTGCTTAGCTCTGGCTGACGGTGCTGTGGAAGATTGAACCTGGGACTTTGGAGCCTCAGGCATAAGAGTCTCTTTGCATAACCGTTATGCTACCTATCCCCCACCCAGGGATATTTAATGTTAATGAGTCCCCGTGTCTGGCCTGTCCCTTTGCACATACATCAGGGAGCTTAACGTCTAACCATCTAGAACATTGTTCTAATGTCATTTATCACTCAGAACCTCTGGCACCATACAAAGTAAGAGTCTAGCCTCAGGACACCTTTGTACTTTCTGGACTCTGAAAGGGGCACTGGTTTCTGTGTCAGACGATATGAAATGAAGGCTGTTGCCTGTGAGGTCTGTTTATTGGCCCATTGTTAACATTTGCCCTCTGCCGGGCTCCCTTACACCAGAGAGTGGGAACTGTAACAAAGGAAAGCTTGAAGGAGCCAGGCAGTGGCGCACCTGGTTAAGCGCACACATTACAGTGCGCAAGGACCCAGATTCAAACCCTTGGTGCCCACCTGCAGGGGGAAACTACACGAGTGGTGAAGCAGAGCTGCAGGTGTCTCTCTGTCTCTTTCCCTCTCTATCTCCTCCTCTTCTCTCAATCTCACTCTCTTTATCCAGTAATAAATTAAAAAAATATTTTAAAACAAACAACAACAAAAGAAAGTAGTAAGGCATCATGGCTCTTAATATTTAAACAAAGGCACCTATGGACATCTAATCTTTGACAAAGGGGCCCAGACTATTACATTGGGAAAGCAGAGTCTCTTCAACAAATGGTGTTGGAAACAATCGGTTGAAACATGCAGAGGAACGAAACTGAACCACTGTATTTCACCAAATACAAATATAAATTCCAAGTGGATCAAGGACTTGGATGCTAGACCACAAACTATCAAATACTTAGAGGAAAATATTGGCAGAACTCTTTTCTGCATAAATTTTAAAGACATCTTCAATAAAATGAATCCAATTACAAAGAAGACTAAGGCAAGTATAAACCTATGGAACTACATCAAATTAAAAAGCTTCACAGCAAAAGAAACCACAGCCCAAACCAAGAGACCCCTCACAGAATGGGAGAAGATCTTTATATGCCATACATCTGACAAGAGTTTAATAACCAACATATATAAAGAGCTTGCCAAACTCAACAACAAAAAAACAAATAACCCCATCTAAAAATGGGGGGAGGACATGGACAGAATATTCACCGCAGAAGAGATCCAAAAGGCTGAGAAACACATGAAAAAATGCTCCAAGTCTCTGACTGTCAGAGAAATGCAAATAAAGACAACAATGAGATACCACTTCACTCTTGTGAGAATGTCATACATCAGAAAAGGTAACAGCAGCAAATGCTGGAGAGGGTGTGGGGTCAAAGGAACCCTCCTGCACTGCTGGTGGGAATGTCAATGGGTCCAACCTCTGTGGAGAACTGTCTGGAGAACTCTCAGAAGGCTAGAAATGGACCTACCCTGTGATCCTGCAATTCCTCTCCTGGGGATATATCCTAAGGAACCCAACACATCCATCCAAAAAGATCTGTGTACACATATGTTTATAGCAGCACAATTTGTAATAGCCAAATCCTGGAAGCAACCCAGGTGTCCAACAACAGATGAGTGGCTGAGCAAGTTGTGGTATATATACACAATGGAATACTACTCAGCTGTAAAAAATGGTGACTTCACCATTGTCAGCCGATCTTGGATGGACCTTGAAAAATTCATGTTAAGTGAAATAAGTCAGAAATGGAAGGATGAATATGAGATGATCTTACTCTCAGGTAGAAGTTGAAAAACAAGATCAGAAAAAAAAAAAAAAAAAAAAACACAAGTAGAACCTGAAATGGAATTGGCGTATGGCAACAAAATAAAAGACTCTGGGGTGTGTGGGTGGGTGGGGAGAATACAGGTCCAAAAAGGATGACAGAGGACCTAGTGGGGGTTGTATTGTTATATGGAAAACTGGGGAATATTATGCATGTGGAAACTATTGTATTTACTGTTGAATGTAAAACATTAATTCCCCAGTAAAGAAATAAAAAAAAAAATTTTAACAAAGGAAATAGAATGGTAGAAAATAAAACAGCAGTGCAAATATACATCAACAAGTAACAGACACCATGAAACCAGGGTGGCTCCCACAGAGAACCCTGCAGCCTTGAGCCCACATGGCCCCGGGGAAGCCGTTCCCTTAGCAGCTGCCCATCCTGCTTGGCCTGTGGAGCCTTATGCCAGCCTCCCTCCCTCTGTTACAGATGGGTCCCTTCAACCCGCACTTTGACAAGATCTTCAGTCACCTGCAGGAAGTCAAGTACGAAGGTAAGGGGTCCGGGGGCAGGATGTTCACTCCCCCCACCTGTGTGACCAGAAGGACGACTGAGGGGGGGCAGGTGCTATGAGTGACCTGGCCAAGGATCAGAGGGCATGGGAAGGGGCCAACCACCATGTCTGACCTACCCGTTTGCTCAGCTGCACCTTGGCTCCCGGGCGTGGGGCTGACAGCCCCCTTCTCGTGGGCCCTCACGCGTCTCTCCAGGCCAGAACAAGTCCATCCCAGGATTCAGCCTAGAAGAACTCCTCCCGGAGAGGCCTCACGAGTTCTACCGCTACCACGGGTCCCTGACCACCCCGCCGTGCCACCCCACTGTGCTCTGGACCGTGTTCCGGAATACGGTGAAGATCTCTGGGGACCAGGTAGGGCCTGAGGCGGAGGCCATGTGGCCCCCAAATCAGCTCTGTCATAAGTAACATCACCCACCACGTGGCTTCCCGTCTTAGCATCTCCTCAAGCCCTTCCCACGCGTGGTGGGTGCTGGGAGGGCTGCTGACATGACAGCTGAGCTTGAAAAAGGAAAGCAGAGGGGCTGGGTGGTGGCACATCTGGTTAAGTGCAGAGTACTATGCGCAAGGATCCACACGGGGACCTGGGTTCGAGCTCCTGCTGTCCACCTGCAGGGGTGATGTTTCACAAGAGGTGAAGCAGGTATTCAGGTGTCTCTCTCTGTATATATATATATATATATATATATATATATATATATATATATATATATGTGTGTGTGTGTGTGTGTGTGTGTGTGTGTGTGTGACTTTTCCTCTCAATTCCTCTCTCTTCTGTCAAATAAAAGTAGAAAGAAAAAAGAACAGAGAAAATGGCCTCCAGGAGCGGTGGGTGGATTTATAGTGCTGGCACTGAACCCCAGCGATAATCCTGGAGGAAAGAAAAAAAAAAAAAGACAGGGTGAGGAGGGAGGACTTCAGGTGGGGCTCTGAAGTCAAGTTGAGAAAGTGACCCCTCTCTCTCCGCTCTCTTGTTACTTATATTTTATGTATTGTTTTAGTCTGGCCTCAAAGGCCTCACACATGCAAGGCCCCATGGCTTTCTGTGTCAGATAGAGCTAAACAGAGAGGGAGAGAGAAAGACAGGCAGACAGAGGGGGAGAGCGATCACAGCACAATTCCACCATCCGTGGAGCTTCCCCTGGTGTCATGATGCTCCCATGTGGTGCTGGGACTTGAACCCGGGGCCTCTTGCATACTACAGTACATGTTCTCATCTGATAAGCTCTCTCTGTCTTATTTCATGTGAGGTAGAGAGATGGCGTTTCACATGGGGAAGGGGTGCAGACAACACTCTGGGACCTGCAGCATGAGAAAGTCAATCAAGTAGGAGCTTCGACCATGCAAGCCCTGTGCTCCGACAGCCAAGCTGTCTCCTCACGTGCTGCAGCTTTTTTGATTTCTCCCTGAGCTTGGGGTGGTGGTCACCAGTGTCCCAGGTGACAGAGCTACAGCTGGGGTAGCAGCCTCTGCCCTCAGGAAGCCCCCAATTTAGTGTTCAGCTGGACAGCAGAGTCCACAGAAATGGCCTTGCCTCCCCACACTGGACTGATGAGGACAGCGGGGGGGGGGGGGGGGGGGGAATAAGGAAGTGCAGGGGACTTGTGGGTCAGCCCCTGGCTAATGACAAGCTCAGGCCCCAGGCCAGGCCTTCTGAGTCCTGCACTCACTAAGAAGAAAGGGGGCTTCCAGAAGGTGGGGGTGGGGCCCCTGGGTCTGCTGCCCGTCACTGCCTCTTCGATGAAGCTAGTCCAAGCCTCCCTTGCTGCTGCTCCTGATCCCCCTTCTTCTGACTTTGTGAAGACGTGTTTATTTTTCTCGTCTATGTTTATATTTCAGGCGAGAGAGACCAGAGCACTTCTCAGTCTCTCCATCTACCTACACGGCAGCTGGGGCTCCAGGCATGAGGTCCTGTGCTCTGCCACTGAGAGATCTCTTCCCCAGGCTCTTTCTTTTTCTTTCCTTTCTTTCTTTCCCTGCTGTGATCTGAGGAAGCTGGGGAAATGGCAGGGCTGAAGACAGGATGGCTTCACCCAGAAACAGCCTCGGAAATGGGTCACAGCATCTCTGTGGGTGTGTGGAGAGCCACAGAAGTTGGCAGATCAGACCTGGATTACTTCCCCTTATTAAAATTTTTTTTAATTTTTAAAAAATATTTATTTATTCCCTTTTGTTGCCTTTTTTATTGTTGTAGTTATTAATGTTGTTTTTATTGATGTCGTTGTTGGATAGGACAGAGAGAAATGGAGAGAGGAGGGGAAGACAGAGAGGGAGAAAGACACCTGCAGACCTGCTTCACCGCTTGTGAAGCGACTCCCCTGCAGGTGGGGAGCTGGGGACTTGAACCGGGATCCTTATGCCAGTCCTTGCACTTCGCGCCACCTGCGCTTAACTGCACTACTGCCCGCCTCCCTTTAAAATTTATTTTATTGGTTTATTTATTAGAGCCACAAGGGTTATTGCTGGGGTTCATTGACTATGCTTTGAACCCACTGCTCCTGACAGCCATAGATGCCTTTATGATTATTTTTGTTTGTTTGTTTTCCTTTCTATCTGATAGGACAGAGAGAAATTGAGAGAGGAGAGGGAGTCAGAGGAAGAGAGATAGAGAGATACCTATAGACCTGCTTTCTCTCTCGTGAAGCTTTCCCCTACAAGTGGGGAGCAGGGGTCCTTGTGCATGGTAGTGTTTGCACTCAACTGGATGTGGACCACCTGGACCCCAGCCTTCTTCTTATTTCGTTGAATGAAAACCACAGGACATGGTCCAGGTTGCTCCCATTTGGAGCTGAGCTCCAGGGTCTGGGACATGGCTCACTGTTGGTTTCCGTGCCTGTGGTCCATGAGATCCTGGGTCCGAGGCCCTGGCACCACTTGAGAACATTGTGGACAGTACTAAAGGCAGCTCCATGGATGGTGGAGCCAATCTCTCTCTCTGTCTCCTTCTCTCTTTTTTTGCTGGGGCTTGATATCTGTGTGAGGAATCCACCACTCCCAGCTGCCATTTTTTCCTTCTTTTTTCATTTTATTTTATTTGACTGAACAGAGAGAAATTGAGAAGGGAGGGGGAGATAGTGAGAGACAGAGAGACACTTGCAGACCTGCTTCACCACTTGTGATGCTTCCCCCCTCCAGGTGGGAACTGGGGGCTTGAACCTGGGTATGTGAGCACTTAACTGGGTGTGCCACCACCTGCCCCAAGGCAATGTCCTCTCCTCTCCTCTCCTCTCCTCTCCTCTCCTCTCCTCTCCTCTCCTCTCCTCTCCTCTCCTCTTCTCTCCTCCTCCTTCTTCCTGTCTGTCTGTCTGTCTCTCTCAATATAAAAACAACGGGGGTGGGGTAGAGCTGGGCGGTAGCACAGTGGGTTAAGCACACATGGTGCGAAGCCCAAGGACCGACGTAAGGATCCTGGTTCGAGTCCCCGGCTCCCCACCTGCAGGGGGGTCTTTTTACAAGCAGGTCTGCAGGTGTCTGTCTTTCTCTCCCCCTCTCTGTCTTCCCCCTCCTCTCTCTGTCCTAGCCAACAAAGATGACATCAATAACAACAACAACAATAACTACAACAACAATAAAAAAAACAAGGGCAACAAAAGAGAATAAGTAAATATTAAAATATTTTTTTAAAAAACTGGGACAAAGAAGCAGCTCTGAGGTGTCATGCCTGCATGAGCTTCATTCCCCAGTTCTGTATAAAAATAAATAAATACATAAATAAGTCTCGGGAGTGAAACAGTGTCTGAGTTTGAGGAGTTCCCTCCTCCGCCCCCAGCACCCCTGCTGTTCCTTTCTGTGGGCATAATCAGAGCTACCAGAGCCGGAGCGGGAACACAGCTCCAGCTCCCTGGGTGTCTGGCACTGTGACCTTCCATCCCCGGCTCCTTCCCCACCTCCTAGTGTGTCCAGCACCATGATTCCAGATGCTTCTCCCCTGTGCCAGGAGGTGGGAGCTGGCAGCTCTTTTGCCCTTGTGGCCAGCCAAGGGAGCTGAGTGTCACTCTGCTCTCGGGATGTCTCTGTCTGTCGCGCCCCTCCCCAGCTGCTGAATCTGGAGACGGCTCTGTACTGCACAGGAAGGGATGACCCAGCTCCCCAGGAAATGGTTAACAACTTCCGGCGGGTCCAGAAATTCGATGAGCGCCTGGTGTATGTCTCCTTCCAGCAAGGTGAGGCCAGGCGGCATCTGGGGAGCATGGCGTCCAGCTGTCTGTGTCCTGGGTGGCCGGGCATCCTGACCTGGGCTGTGCCACTGATGCCTATGGGTTCAGGACAGTCAGGCTGCAGGGGCACAGGGAGACAAAGAGCTACGGGGTCTCCTCCACTGAATGTGACTCCCTCCCACCTTCTCTGTGCAGGGAGCCCCCAGGCCAGGGCCTGTAGGAGCCAGAGCCCTAAGTGCAGAGAGTAGGTTCTGGGGGAGACCCTGTTATCACATTGTCAGGCAGAGTGAAGGGGACACCCCGTGGCTTTAATTCAGGAAGCCATATTTATTTTGCCAGCAACCTCACAAAAGACAATGGTACTAGCCCTTTTATGCAGTTATCAGCCTTCCCACAGTCACTCACAGCAACCAGCTTCACAGGTGACTTTTTCTTTTGTGTATAAAGAGAGTACAACCTAGACTCTGGGGCAGAAGAAGCAGACCCTCAGGCCACTGGCCACGGCCTTTTGGATGACAGAAAGAGAAAGCCCTGTGTGTGCGCTGGGGGGGGGGGGGATGACCACCAACTGCATTTTTTTAAAAGAAGTTAATCCTTGCTTTTGTCTTTAAAAGTGAACCCCTGCTTGCTTCAACCTCTTTGCTCTGCAGAACAAGTCCTTTCTCCTAAGACACCTAATGGGTAGATCCCTTTCATGAGCTCTGACTCCCACCTTCTAGACTTTCTGGGCCTCCAAGTCCATCTCCATCCTTGCCCAGTGAGCCACGGAAGGCCCTAAATCCAGGGTGGGGCTCCTTTGGAGAGTTTTAGAGGGTAACCACTGCAGTTCAAGGAAGCCGAGAAGCCAGGAGGCCTCCCTTCCCCCGTCTTCGTGTCAGCTCCCAGCAGCTCCCAGCAGCTCAGGAAACAACTGAGGCTATAGACAGTTCATTCCTGATTCCATACAGCTTCGTTCCTCCTTTCCAATCTGTCATCATAGCCTTCTAGAGCTGTACTCACTCAGCCCTTACTGCTGGGAGGTGAGGTCCATGCTAGGCTGGGGATCCCTGTGTCAAGAGGCCCCATGGACCATGTGTCAGGAAAGCCACTCTCTCCTGCTCACTTGGCCTGCCTCGTCTTGCTCCTTCCCTCCCGTGTGGGATTAGAGCGATCGCTTACAGAGCTCAGGTACACACAAGAAGGTTGCATTTCAGGGCCTTGGCCAGCTGTCATGAGAAACCTGTCCTTCCAAGAGGACCTGTCCCTGTCCATGTTCCTAGCCGTGACCTCCTCTGTCAGTTACTTAATCAAGAGCAGCCTAAGAATTCCTTTTCTGTTCCCTTCTTTGATGTAACGGCTAAGGTCATCTCTCCCGTGCCGTGTCCTCAATTTCCTGCCCTGAAAACCAACCGAATCTGTATAAATAGTAGTCCTTGCTGAGCACTGAGAAAGTGCATGGCGATTACCAGGGTTTTTCTTTGAATATTCACTTCTCTGGCCAGAGCACCGCTCAGGTTTTCCTGTTGGTGATGCCAGGAAGCGGGCCTGGGACCTCTCTCACCCAAGTCCTGCGTGCCACCACTGGGCCGTCTGCCTGGACTCACTTCTTGTCTGGGAGCTATACCGAATTACCCCTTTGCAGTCTGCCCTAAATGGTATTCTCTCTCCCCATCCTCCGACATGGGTCAAGTGCTAAATGGGAGTGCTTCAGCTAGGGGCCAGGCAGTGGCGCACCTGGTTGAACACACCCAATATCATGTGCAAGGATCCAGGTTCAAGCCCCTGCTCCCCACCTGCAGGAGGAATCTTTATGAGCGGTGAAGCGGGGCTGCAGGGGACTCTCATTCTCTCTCCCTCTTTATCTCCACTTCCCTCTCAGTGTCTCTGTCTTATCAAATAAAAGATGTGAAGAAAGAAGGAAAGAAAAAGGAAGGGGGCCAGGCAATGGTGCACCTGGCACTCACATTCTAGTGTGCAAGGTCCTAGGTTCAAGCCCCTGGTCCTCACCTGCAGGGGGAAAGCTTCACAAGTGGTGAAGTAGGGCTGCAGGTGTCTCACTATTTCTCCTTCTCTATCTCCCCCTCCCTTCTTAATTTCTCTCTGTCTCTATCCAATACTAAATAAATAAATACCGGGAGTCGGGCAGTAGAGCAGCAGGTTAAGCGCAGTTGGCACAAAGCGCAAGGACCGGCATAAGCATCCTGGTTCCAGCCCCGGGCTCCCCACCTGCAGGGGAGTCGCTTCACAGGTGGTGAAGCAGGTCTGCGGGTGTCTGTCTTTCTCTCCCCCTCTCTGTCTTCCCCTCCCCTCTCCATTTCTGTCTGTACTACCCAACAACAATGACATCATCAACAACAATAATAACTGCAATAATAAAACAACAAGGGCAACAAAAAGGGAATAAATAAATAAATACCATTAACAAAAAAGAAAGGGAAGTACTTCAGCTCTAAAATACAGTAACACACACACACACACACACACTCACTCACTTTGCCTGGTGATAAGGATTTCGCCTGCCTAGATCAGGTCCAACTGTCCTTGTGATTCCAGGATAATCATCAGCTCTGTTCTCAGAGCTAGTCTAAACAAGTCACAGGGGATCAGGTGACGAACACTCCCTGGAATCAGGAGACCCAAGTTCAAGATCTGGCTTTGTTCCTTCCTGGCTGTGGGGCCTGGGCAGGCCGTGCCTACGTGTCCCGTGGTCCCTTCTCTGGCCAGTGCTTTCTCAGTCACAAAGACGACAGGTCAGGCCAGGTGAGCTGAGGTCCTTGTCCTTGTGGTGCTAACCTTTGGGGGACTTTGAAGGGACACTAACTGCCTGTCCTGATTTGCATTGCAGGGACAGAGTTTGAGGGCAGTTACAAAGGATCAGAAGAAACCGTGCAGGAGTTTGAGTCTGACACCCAGAAGTAACTCTCCTCGCCACGGTGGGAGGGGGCTGTGGGCGTGATCAGCCATCTTCTTAGACCTGGCCGGGTCTAAGTGGCCGCTTGTAGTGTGGGCAGCGCAGTTAGACTGGGGCGGGGGGCATGCTTTAGTAGACCCTTCCCAGGAGGACCTGTGTTTGGGGGTGGGGGGGGCTTCTAGCCCCCAGATACGCACCTTGCTCGGCACGTCACTCCCCAAGCCTGGATGTAGCTTTGCTGCTGTTGCCTGGCCCAGTCCCTGCCGCTTCCAGGAGCCCAGGCTGTTCCCTGCTGGGACAGAGGCCCGTGACAGGCCAGGGCAGACTGATTACAGAAACCTGGCCTGGAACTCCCCTCCCTCTCACTCCTCAGAAAGATTCAGACAGTGAATGAGGCTGGTTCCCAAGGAGTGGAGAGGAGGCAGCCTTAGAGAAACTAAGCCCCAGCACCAGTTTCATCCCCAGCACCCAGGGTTGCAGGAGGCTGTCCCCAGATTGCCACGCTCCCTTTCTGGTTGATGATTGGGCCTGCTTGTCAGCCTGAGCCTCTGCATTTGGACTCTTGAATAGTCTTCCAGTGGGAAAGGCTTTTGCTCTGAGGGTTATTGAGGGCTCAGTCTTCAAGTTAGCAAGCCAAACAGGTAGAAGCAAGAGTCCCTACCCCCAACCCCCTAGCCCCCATCCTCCCCCCCCCCCCCAGAAACACAGGGACCCAGGGGAGATTTTCAGGCTTCACCAAATGACCAGGAGGTAACTGAATTTGTCTCCTTGACCCGGCTTCTCCCTCCCTCCCTGGGCTTAGAAGCCAGATGCAGGCCTGGGGGCATGTTGCCCAGCCCTGGGACAGGGTTCTCAACCTGAGTGCTGGTGACATTTAGAGCTGGGTGGTTCTTGGGGGGAGGGGGACTGGCCTGCTCAGTAGCACCCTCAGCTACTCGGCCTCTCCCCACCAGACACCAGGAGCAGCCCCCTGCATGTACCAGTCCCCAGCTAGCTCCAGGTGTCAGCCAGGTTCCCAGGGGAGGAGAGGCAAAATTGCCCAGATAGAGAACCTTTGTCCCAGTGCTTCCCAACTTTGTCTGGGACCAGACTGATTTCTCCCCCTCCAGTTCATGTGATTCACAAATTTGCAATCACACCCTGATGTCTCTTCTTTTATGACGTGGAATCAGGTGAGGGTGACTCCTGAATGTTATCATGACAGAACAGAATCCAAAACAGAAACAGAAAGCAAGAGAAAATTTGAGTCACATCTGTGTGAGGCAAGGGAGCAGGGGGAACACACACACACACACACACACACACACACACACACACACACGCCTTTTAGGAAGCAGAGAAGCTTCTTCTTTGGGGATCAGACACCACCCCCAGCTAACAGATTTTTGCAGTTTCACGCCCCCAACCCCATCTTTCAAGTTTGTTCCCTCTCTTGTAATGCCAGGCTTCTAGTGGCCTTGGGCTAAAATGCCTACTTCTACAACAAGGGGAAGGCCACTCTTTCTAAGTGGCATGCACAGGGTCACCTGAGTGGAAGGGGAGAAACTAAACTCCTTGTCCTCCAGATGGGACATGGCAGAAAGGGAACACATCCTAGCACTGGCCCAGAATCCACCAGCCTTCCCAGTGGGATGCCAGGGCGTGTAGAGGGGCAGGGACTCCTCCTGGGGTCTGTCCAGGGCTCAGGCAGTCTGAGAGAAAGAGAGAAATGGCAGACCAGGAGACCCAATCCCCGGCTCCTCCCAGCTTCCCTCTTTCTGGTTGGCAACCTCACACTGGCCCAGAGATGCTGGGAGAAAAAGCCACGGTCCCTCCAGCCTCAGCACTAGTGTCACTCAGTCGTCTCTCCAGCCTGCTAGGGCAAGAGAGGCCCACAGGACAAGAGGAAGCCAAAAAAAGTTTCTATAATCATGTCTCCGGTGACTTTGCTCTGAGCCATGGCCTGTCACCACTGCCCTCCCCCACCCAGGAGCCTGCAGCCAGCTGGGTGCACGTAGACCAGAGGGCTGGACGGTGGGGGAGGGGGGGCGGCTGTCCCCACATCCCCAATCTGGGCTGCAGCATGATTAGAATCTGCTTTACCCTCAGTGACCTGGGTAGTTGTAGAAAATCATCTAGAAGGAGAGCACACAGAACCTAAGGAAGCTAAGATGGCTAATTGCTTAAGCTTTTGAGACTGCAAGAGACGCTGTGCGGAGTTTGACTTGGTTTTTCCTCAAAGTTCCTATTTATAAATAAAATCCACTCGGTGGAAAAGTCACATTAGTTCTACCGAAGTGTCTGAACAAAAGACCAGAGGTGCCTGCCCTGCACATCACTGAGGGGGTGGTGGGGTGGGGCAGGGCTGAGGACTCAGCAAAGGTGACACCCTCGCTCCTTCCCCCACTGGCAAGTCTTCCAAGGCCCAACTTAGATCCTAGCACTGGTCTCCTACCTGCCAGACGGAGACTTAGTGTCTTTCCAGTTTGGCTGGGACAGTTTGTTCATCTCTGTTAGCATATTCTCTCTCTCTCTCTTTCTTGCTTAATGAACTTTTTTTAAAAAAAATATATCTTTAGTTATTTTTTGCATAGAGACAATCAGAAATTGAGAGGGAAGGAGGAAATAGAGAGAGAGAGAGAGAGACAGAGAGACACCCGCAGTCCTGCTTCACCACTTGTGAAGCTTTCCCCCTGCAGGTGGGGACCTGGGGCTTGAACCCAGGTCCTTACACATTATAATGCGTGTGCGCAACCAGGTGCACCACCACCCGGCCCCAGTTGATGGGCTTTTATGAGAGAGAGAGACCAGAGCACTGCTCAGCTCCGGCTTGTGGTGATGCCAGGGATTGAATCTGGGACCTCAGGGAGCTCAGACATGCAAAGCCTTGTGGTCTAACATTGAGCTGTCGCCCTGCCCCCCTGTTGGGCTTCTTCTCACACCTGTTCTTATCTTAGCACACAGAAAAATTGTGTCTGTTGTCTAGATCCTCCGAGCTCTGTGTCCAAAGAGGTGGGATCACCATGCTTCTTCCCATGGGCCTGGCTTGGAGCCTGGAGCTTCATTATAGGTTTTCTGAGAGTGTCACTCACCACCAACCCCCCCCCCCCCAACTCCCATCCTTTCTCTGCAAAGATTTTAGACCGTGAGCCTGGTTGGCTGTCAGGTTTCAGTTATTATTTAGTGTTGACAATATATGAAATAGAGCCAGTTGTCTCTGACAAATTAAAGATCAGGGCTTAGCTGCCAAAGTTCTTTTTTCAATTAATTTATTTATTCCCAGAGCACTGCTAGGCTCTGGCTTATGACGGTGTGGGGGAATGAACCTGAGACTCCCAGAAGATTAGGCATGAAAGTCTGTTGTACCACAGGTGGCGCTCACTCTCTCCAACCCTTAATATATATTTCGCCATTTTAAAAACTGATTGACAGGGAGCCAGTGGTGGTGCACCCGGTTAAGCGCACAGTACTAAGCACAAGGACCTGCACAAAGATCCAGGTTCGGGCCCCTGGCTCCCCACCTGCAGTGGGGAAGCTTCACAAGCAGTGAAGCAGGTCTGCATGTATCTGTCTCTCCCTCTCTCCCTCCCCCTCCTCTCTCAATTTCTCTTTGTCCTGTCTAAGCAGTGGATTCGTAGTGCTGGCACTGAGCCCCAGCAGTAACCCTGGAGGCAAATACACACACACACACACACACACACACACACACACACACACACACATTTATTTCACATGAGGGGAGGTTGAGAGCGAGAGTAGCCACAGCTCCACTCTGGCACATGAGGTGCTGGGGATTGAAACAGGCGTCCCCAGCAAGCATGTCCTACGATCTACCAGAATTTATCTGTCTGGTTTTGAAGGTTTGGAGGGCTGACAGTCAGAGGTACCATAATGCCCCTTCCTTCCTGGAGCCTGGCTGGCATCCAGAGCCCCTGACGGCAGTCAGGGGTAGCGCCCCAGCCCTGGCACTGTGACCATCTGGGCACCACAGCTTTCTCTTCCAGGCCTGCATTCCTGCCTTTGAGGGTACAGCCACCATCAGATACTGGTGGTCTCAAACCAGTTCCCTTGGGGCATGTGGGAGTGTTTTTTTGACAGCTTTGCAGAATGAGTTTGTTTATTTTTAAAATATTTTTATTCCCTTTTGTTGCCCTTATTGCTTTATTGTTGTTGTTGTTGGATAGGACAGAGAGAAATGGAGAGAGGAGAGGAAGACAGAGATGGGGAGAGAAAGACAGACACCTGCAGACCTGCTTTACCACCTGTGGGAAGGTGGGAAGCCAGGGGCTCGAACCAGGATCCTTACATCGGTCCTTGTGCTTTGTGCCATGTGTGCTTAACCTGCTGCGCTACTGCTTCCCGACCCCTTATTTATTTATTGCCACCAGGGTTATCACTGGGACGTGGTGCCAGCACTATGAATTCACCACTCCTTTTTCTTTTTTCTTTTCTTCCTTTCTTAAAATTTTTTTGTATTTATTTATGTATTCCCTTTTGTTGTCCTTGTTGTTTTATTGTTGTAGTTATTATTGATGTCATTGTTGGATAGGACAGAGAGAAATGGAGAGAGGAGGGGAAGACACAGGGGGAGAGAAAGACAGACACTTGCAGACCTGCTTCGCTGCTTGTGAAGCGACTCCCCTGCAGGTGGGGAGCTGGGGGCTCGAACCAAGATCGTGATGCCAGTCCTTGCACTTCGCGCCACGTGCGCTTAACCTGCTGCGCTACCGCCTGACTCCCTTTTTCCTTCCTTTCTATTTTATTGGATAGGACAGAGATTGAGGGGGCAGCGGGGAGATAGGGAGAAAGGAAGAGAGACATCTGAAGACCTGCTTTGCCGCTTGTGAAGCCCCTCCCCCCCGCAGGTGAGGGGAGGGGGCTCGAACTTGGGTCCTTGCACATGGTAATGTGTGTGCTTAATCACGTGTACCATTGCCTGGCCCCCAGAAATGATTTCTTTACTGGATTGGAAAATGTTAAGAAGGAAAAGTTCCCATTAAATGGGTCCTGCAGAGACATCCGAGTCGGTGGCTTTGGTATTTACCTCGCCTTCTCATGGAAACATTGTTCAGGGAGGAGACCACCTTTTCCTGACCTGAGTCTTTACCTTGAATGACGAGGAATAGAGTCTTTTTTGTAACTATCTGAACATCGACTTCTTTTACAAGGCCACACACACACACACACACACACACACACACACACACACACACAGAGGCTGTGAAATATTACTGACGAAACAGTCCGCACTTGTATACTTTGAAAGACAATGAAGCGTTGTAGCTTTGGGGACTCAAACTCCTATTGGGGAGAAACAAAAACGGAAACCGACCACCTTGCAAGCAGTCTCGGGAAGGCTAGAGCGCTGTTCCAGGAGCCGCCCGCTGTGTCTGCCCTCGAGGCTGCCGGGAACCTCGCAGGCAGCTCCCCCAAGTGCCCGGCCTGTGAGATGCCCGCAGAAGAGGCTGCCAGCCGCAGCAGGTAGTGGTGCCCTTGGCCAGTAGCCTCCCCGCCTGGGGGGTGGGTACTTTCCTGGGTGAGGCCTGTGACCCACACGTCCCTCCATATCTGTGTGATTCCTTCCCGTGTCGCCCTGCCCCACCTCTGTGCACCTATCCCGACATGCGCTGGTGTCCCTCTTGCCCTCCTGCCTTCTTATCCCATGCCTCCCATGTGCTGTCTCCGTCCACCAGTCAGTCTTGCGTCTTGTGTCTGTCTCTTGTAGGAACTGGCAGACTCATCCGTCTCTTGGGTTGAACCTTTTCTCTTTTTAATCTTCCGCTGAGCTGTAACAGAGACTCTCAGTCCATCCCCCCCCCTTTTCTCTCTTTGGGCTTTCGCCTTCCGGTCACCCCAACAGCTCTTCCTGCACTCCAGGAGCCTCCCTATGTCTCCTTCTATTCTGCCTCCAACAGGACTGGAGCCCTGAGGCGTTGTCCCTCTCTGCCTGCTTCCTGGGTGTTTGTGCACCCTCCTACCCTACGCGAGGGCATAGCACAGCATTGAGAATCTTCTTGCCTGAAGGTCGTCCCCCTCGGCTGCCATTCTGAGTCTTGCCTGGGAAGCATCTGCCGCAGCCCCTGGGGGGCTGTCCTTGCCTTCGAGGCTCTGAGGGGTGAACATCCGGGGGGCCTGTAGCAGCCAAGAGCTCTGCTTAGGGAACCAGGGCCAACACTGTCCCCCAGACGAGCCACCATGCTCCCCTGTGCCCCTGAGCCAAGTGCTATCCCTGGGGGCCTCAGTCCATGGATTCTGCTCTCCAGGAGCACAGCTTAAGAGGTACCTCTTCCAGCCCCAGAGCAGGGCTGCTCAGCTACCTGGAGGCCTCTGGAGCTGTGAAAGTGGGGCCTGCTGGAACTTTCCATGGTGATGGCCTGGTGGGGAGCTTCCTGGTTTGCGTGTCCTGTGGCCAGAGTGGGTGTGGAGCTTGGGAACAGAAGATGACTGTTACCTCAGAAGGCTGTAGATAGTTAGAAACTACATGGATATTTTATTCTTATCTATCTATCTATCTATCTATTTGTTTATTGGCTAGAGACAGAGAGAAATCATGAGGGGAGGGGAGGTAGGTGGAGAAAGAGAAACACCACAGCCCTGCCTCACTGCTTGTGTAGCTCCCCCCTGCATGTGGAGAGCTGGGGCTTGAACCCTGGTCCTTATACATGGTAACATGTGTGCCCAACCAGGTGTTTCACTGCCCAGGATTCTAGGTTTTCTTTTTTTAAAAATTTTCTTATTATCTTTATTTATTGATTGGATAGGGACAGTCAGAAATTGAGAGGGAAGGGAAGGATAGAGAGGATGAGAGACAGAGAGACACCTGCAGCCCTGATTCACCACTCGTGAAGCTTTCCCCCTGCAGGTGGGGGCCGGGGGCTTGAACCCGGGTCCTTGCGCACTGTAACGTGTGCGCTCAGCCAGCTGCGCCACCGCCCGGCCCCCGATCCTAGGTTTTCTTTCTTTCTTTTTAAGTTATTATTTTGTTGTTTTAAGATTCCTCCAAACCAAATCTCTGTATACCTTAAGAAAAAAAAGAAAGAGAGAAAAAGAAAGAAGGAAAGAAAGAGAGAAAGAAAGAAAGAGAGAAAGAGAGAAAGACTCAATTCCAGTGTGTGGAGGACTCAAGCTGGTAATGGAAGGTGGGGGCAGAACATGAACTGTACATACTTGTCTCTGTCCCCGTGGGAGACTCGCGGCCTGTCTCCTTGTCACAGCCCAGTCCCTGTGTCCCGTGACACCCAGGGCCCAGAAGTGGGAAGTTTGACTGGGGAGTCCCTCTCTGCTGCTTGGATGACTCTGGACACTGGTAGTCACTGGAGAGAGAGAGAGAGGGAGAGGCAGAGGGAGAGGGACAGGGAGAGGGAGAGAGAGAGAAGGGATGACACGATGACACAGACTCTGAGAGCCACGAGGCTTTAGCCAGAGACAGGAGAGGGCCGTGGGTGCAGGATGCCCTCCTGGGCCGGGCGCACCGAGGCACCAGGGACCCCAGTGCTGAGTCCTGGCCAGCCCCTCACACTCAGGCAAGGCTGTCCCAGGGTCCCATGTCACAGCAGCACTGATTTTCCTGGGTGGGCTGGGTGGCCCCATCTTGACAGTGCTGCCTTATGTGAACGGGAACAAGTGGTCCCCTGGGTCCCCTTGCCCCCTACCCCACATACTCTGGGGAAGCCCGCAGAGCTTTTGGAGAATGGGGCAGAGGGAGGATAAGGGGGCAGTTCTAGGAACCTGGGAGGAGCCAGCTGAGGGGGACCCAGGGGACCAGCTGAGTGTTTCCTCTGTCTTACTCAAGAAGGACTCACACATGACCCTTCCTCAGAGGGAGGATCTGACCACGGCTCGTCACCGCCATAGCTGGGCACTGTGGGGATGCGTAGGGCCACCCTATTTGTCCTCAGCAACACCTCTCTGGGAGAAGCCACAGTCCTCTCTGCTTCCACGCCCTTCCGTGCTGACGAGACTGGACGGGGCTGGGGGAGAGGGTAGCACTCGGGCCCCTGCTGAGGTGTGCCAGTCCCAGCAAGCCCGGCACTGGCAGGACCCCTGTCTAGGCTCCTTGCTGGTCAGCAGAGGGGGTGACTCCAAACCCCCTCCCACTCCTACCTCCCTCTCATTGCACTACACTGAGGGGCTACCCTAGCCAAAAGGACTGTGATAAGGGGGCGTCGGAAGGAGGGACTCACCGGATGAGCCCCCCCAGGTTGGCCACTGCAGCCACCCCAGCCAGGGGTGACATCTCCCCCACCCAGAAGACCCACACGTGTCCCGTACCTCCCACCTGATCGAAGGTAGCGCCAGGCTTGGTTAATCTCCACTCTTTTCCTCCCTTGCCCGAAGTGCCAGGACTTACCTACGCAGGACTGAGTCTGGGTACGTGGCCGCTGGACCCTGCATGCCGCTTCTGGGAGACTCCTATGATTCTGGGTGTGATCTGGGCTCCCCACCCCTCCAATCCCCTCCTCTGTTTCACTGTGTTGTCTCCCTGGGTGCTGGCCCCCTTCTCACTCCGAGCCTCCCCTCAAGTCACTCTCTGATTCAAAGATGAGCTGCCAATCAGATATCTCCAATCACTCTACTGCATGTGTATGTCTCACCTTCTTTAGATCTTCTATGGGCCATGGTGGGTGGCCATTGCCCGCCCAAACAGGCTTCAGCCCAGTGTGGAAGTTCGCTGATTGCCTGGGGCGGGGGGGCTTGGCCATGAGCCTGATTGATTTGTCCTGCTGAGGACTGAGTGGTGGAACTTGGGGGCAAAGCTTCCAGAAGGAAGCACCCACCAAACCAAAGACCAGCTGAGTTCTTCTTCTGCAGCTGGGGTTCTCAAAGTCTGGTTCTTGAATCAAGTTTATCAGCATCACCTCAAGGCCTTGTTCTTGGGGTTTGTGGGGGATGTGGGGGTATGGACACTTCCGTGCCAATTTCCTACAGGCTGACTCCAGGTCTGTGAGATCTGGGCTTTGCAAACAATGACATTTTAAAAGAAGCTTTTCAGGGGCCAGGTGGTGGTGCACCTAGTTAAGCATTCACATCACAGTGTGCAAGATCCTAGGTTCAAGCCCCTGGTCCCCACCTGCAGGGGGAAAGCTTCATGAGTGGTGAAGCAGAGCTGCAGGCGTCTCTCTGTCTCTTTCCCTCTCTATCTCCGCCTACCCTCTCAATTTCTCTGTCTTTATCCAATAATAAATAAATAATGGGGCCAGGCGGTGGCGCACCTGGTTGAGCGCACATGTTACAGTGTGCAAGGACCCAGGTTTGAGCCCCTGGCCCCCACCTGCAGGGGGAAAGCTTCACAAGTGGTGAAACAAGGCTGCAGGTGTCTCTCTGTCTCTCTCCCTCTCTGTCACCCCCTTCCCTCTCAATTTCTGACTGTCTCTACCCAGCAAATAAATAAAGATTAAAAAATTTAAAAATAAATAAAATATCATAAAAAAAGAAACTCTTCAGATGATGCTGGTGTGCATTTGAGAAGCCCCTCTGGGCTCTCCCTGCAGTTTGTGAACTACCCATCACTCTGCTCAGCCCCAGGGGAAATCAGCCTCCCTATGGATGAAATCAGCCTCCCCGTGGATGATCACGCAGCTCTCGCACCACGCCCAGAGCAGGGCGGAAGGTGACGGGTGCCCCTGCCTCTCCACCAGGCGTCATCCTTTCCGTGGTCCTGGCTGGCGCCCTCGGCATCTGTGTGGTCCTGGCAGTGTCCATTTGGCTCTTCCGAAGGAAGAAGAGGTGAGCGTCTTTGGCCCCGGAGGGAATAGCTTTTGTGTCCCCGAGATTTCGTCTGAGATACCCTGCATTTCCCCAGGCTCAGGTTGGAGGTGTGTCTGCCTCGCTACCACTGATGATCCACTGGGTGACCCTGGACAGGTGTCCTGATGCCGGGGAGGCGGTTTGGGTGGGGCGAGGGGGTGGGGCTCCATTTATATAAACACAAAGAGTCAGGCTGTCTTCTTTCTAAGGTTTTTACATCTGGTCTTTCTTTTTCTTTTTTTATTTATAAAAAGGAAACATTGAGAAAAACCATAGGATAGGAGGGGCACAACTCCACACAATTCCCACCACCAGAACTCCATATCCCATCCCCTCCCCTGATATCTCTCCTGTTGTTTAACCCTCTAGGAGTATGGACCCAGGGTCATTGTGGGATGCAGAAGGTGGAAGGTCTGGCTTCTGTCATTGCGTCCCCGCTGAACATGGGCATTGACAGGTCGATCCATACTCCCAGCCTGCCTCTCTCTTTCTCTAGTGGGGAAGGGCTCTGGGGAAGCAGAGCTCCAGGACACATTGGTGGGGTCATCTGTCCAGGGAAGTCTGGTTGACATCATGCTAGCATCTGGAACCTGGTGGCTGACAAGAGAGTCAACATACAAAGCCAAACAAATTGTTGACTAATCATGGACCTAAAGGCTGGAATAGTGCAGATGAAGAGTTAGGGGGTCCTCCATTTTGTAGATAGCTAGTAGGCATATTTTAGTTATATTCCAAAGGGCCTGTGGCTATACTAGTTTTTTTTTTTCCTTTCCTGTGGATCCAAGTTATTATCTGGGTAGATGATGTCATGGCTGGAAAAAGGACCAGAAAGCTGGATCAGGGAAGAGAGTAGCTCCCTAATATGGGAAAGGGGTGTGAATATTGTTGACTGTAAACCCCATCGATCTGATGTGATCTGGGGCCCATATTCAGCTTAGGAGCCTATGTGACCTGTGCATCCCTGAGAACAAGACCCAGACGCAAGCCCTGGGTCCCATCCACAGAGGGGAGCTTCACGAACAGTGAGGCGGGGCTGCAGCTGTCTTTCTTTCCCTCTGTCTGTATCCCCTTCCCTCTCAGTTTCTCTCTGTCCTGTCAATCAGGCAATCAATGGGGGGGGGGCAATGAAAGGCCAGTGGAGCTGGTTGTGCAGGCACCTGAGTCCCAGTAATAACCCTGGTGGCAGTGAAAGAAAGAAGGAAAGGAAGGAGGGAGGGAGAAAGGAAGGGAGGAAGGGAGGGAGGGAGGGAGGAAGGGAGAGAGGGAAAGAAAGAGGAAGGTTACCAGGAATCCTGCTAGAACCCCTTGAAAGCTGAGGGTGGTAGATGACCTTCAAAAGGCAGATCACAGGGTCTGCAGGTGTCACCAGCTGGAAAGTGACGAGGCTCATGCTGGCTAATGCTTCTTCATCTGGGGACATTCCCTCCTGGATCTCATGGAATCGGGATGAGGTCTCCAAGAAAGGAATCTCTCTCGTTTTCTGGCTGTTCTTTGACTCTTAACAAGACTATGTTTTCATCCCGGTAGCAAAAAGGGTGACAGCGGCAAAGGAGTCATTTACAAACCGGCCATCAAGAAGGAGACCGAGGACCACGCCTAAGGCCCCAGCCTCTCCTTGAATGGTTCAAAGGACGTTGCTTTGGGTGATACACACCACACCGTGCTTCACCAGGCACTGAAACACCCAGGGGTCATCTCTGGATCTTAACCCTCAGACACCCCAGAAACTGGGGTGGAGTCTCTATCTGGGTCCCCTGTCATCTGAGGCCATGGATACCTCCAGTGTGGAAACCTTGACCCAAGAAAGGAGGGTGGGGGTGGCGCTCTGACCTGTCTGCTGCATTAGGGTGAGGCCGTGGAGTAGGGGCTGGAATTGTGGGAAACGTCACTCCCAGCTTGACTTGGGCTTAGTTCCTGGTGTCCTGGAGAGCTTGTTTCTTGCTCTGGTTTTGGGAACAGATGTCCTCTCTGCCTGGGGTTTCCAAAAGAACCTTTCACCTGACTTTACTCTGGGGGGTGGGGGGTGGGGCGGGGGTTGGACCCATACATAAGGGCAAAGTGTTGAAAACAGAAGGTGGCAGGGATAGCTGAGTATTTGGGGAATGTTTCCAACACCCCCTCCTTGAGAGCAGAGGCACTGAGCAGGCCTCAGAGGATGAGGAGGTAGATGAGGTAGGTCTTGGAGGAATCTCACTTTGGAGTGCTATTTTCGCCCTCCTGGGTTTCTGGTTTGTTTTTGTTTCGTTTTGTGCTGACCAGAGCATCACACCACTCTGACTATTGCTAGTGGTGGAAATCCAACCCGAGACGTGTTATGTGCACGTCTGATGGGCTACACTCTGCTTGGAAGCACAAGCTGCTTGCTCAGGCCAAAGCCTGAGAAAGACAGAGTATTCAGTCCAGACCCAACTCCCGTCACTAGGCACACGCGAGGTTTTGTATCCTATTGATTTTGTAGATAACTGGGTTTCCTCGCCTCTAGCTTAGATGTGAGTTCTGGGGTGACCCAGAGGGCTTTGAAACCTAGAGGAAGTAGGCAAAGACACAGTGACAACTGTCTTCTTGCTCTGTCTTCCATCTCTGTCTCCTCTGCCCTGTCCCCATGGTTGAGCTGGAAATGAGACTTCTCTTCCTCTGTGACACTGAGACTGTCGAGTTTGTCTCAGCTATAGGGTTTATTTACAAGCTATCTATCAAAGCCACCTGTGCAAGTGACTGGCTTAGGGACCAGTCGCAGAGGAACGTCACAAAGATTCTTTCTCCCTGGTCACAAAGATCTTTTCTGAGAGGATGTAGCTCCTCCCTCATTTTCTTGCCATGGACGGGAGAGCCCAGGGAGACCATTTGTCTTCCTAGCAGGGAAGAAGCCCCAGTACTGCCAAGCCCCCCAGGCGAGCCCCTCAGAGCCAAGGTGTCCTGATTCTCTGCCTCATTTGGACAATGTGGAATGTTCCCTGGAAACATAGCTTTCTTGACGACACCTGCTTTCCTTCCACTCTGCTCTGATTCTGAGAATTTCTTTCCCTTCTCCTCCGTCACGAGGTGGCCTCCTGGCATGCCTGGTGTTGATCACACAGGAAAACTCCAGGCCTGCCTGGGGCCATGTGAGACAGATGATGATATTTTCTTGCCAGTCAGAAACCAATACACACTCCTTGGAGGCATGGGGACCACCTTCCAGAAGAGCCCCTGCAGGTGAGGAGCTGTGTGAGGGAGCCAGGGCTCACTGGACAGGACACGAGGGCTGTGATGGACCGGCAGGGACTGGTGGCCTTTCTTCTGCCTTCCTCCCCCCAGACATAGCCCTGGCTCTCAGGCTTCCCGACCAAGACAGAACAAATCCAGGAGGCAGGTCCCGTGTTCTGAGAATTTTTTTTTTCCTCCAGCGTTGTTGCTGGGCCTCAGTGCCAGCACTATATGAATCCACTGCTCCTGGTGGCCATTTTCCCCCTTTTTTATTGGATGAGACAGAGAAATTGAGAGGAGGGGGAAATAGAGAGGGAGAAAATAGATACCTGCAGACCTGCTACTGCCTGACTCCCCCCCCAATTCAGATCTTAAACTCCCAGGTCTTAGATGAACCCCAGGCCCCAATGATCCTGGTCTGCTGAGCACTTCCATATTTATTGTCAGAATGATTGTAATGACAGACACTGTAAATATGAGAAATCAGGAATAAAATGTTTTTCACACCAGACTGGTAATATGATTGTTCTGAATAGTATTATTTTTTGAAGAAGAGGTTAAGACAGCACCATCACCAGAGTGCTCTGCAGTGTCCCCCCTGTGGCACTGGGCAAACGACCAGAATGGGGGAGGACACCATTTGCACCCAGAGCCAGGGACCTGGTGCCAACGGAAATACAGCACTGTCTCCGCAGTCTTATCTTGGAGGTCTGGGGGGGGGGACACGGCTTAGTCAGCAGCAGAGCTGGGAATCTAGAATAGTCAGGGTAAGTCTTAGAGAGAAGGGGGCTGGGAGCTGGGAGGACAAGTCATCTTTGAAGGGGCCAGGCCATGGTGTACCTGGTTAAGCACACACGCTACGGTGCACAAGGATCCGGGTTCAAGTCCTTGGTCCCCACCTGCAGGGGAATGCTTCACAAGAGTGGTGAAATATAGCTGCAGGTATCTGTATCTCACCCTCTCTTCTTCTCCCTCCCCTCCTAATTTCTCTCTGTCTCTATCCAATAATAAATAAATTACATTTAAAAAAACCAAGGCCCTTTTTATCGTTGTTGTGGTTATTATTACTATTGTTATCAATATTGTTGTTGGATAGGATTGAGGGAAATGGAGAGAAGAGGGCGAGAGAAAGATAGACATCTGCAGACCTGCTTAACCACCTGTGAAGCGACTCCCCTGCAGGTGGGGAGATGGGGAATCGAACTGGGATCGTTAAGCTGGTCATTGTGCTTCACGCCATGTGCATTAACCCGTTGCGCTACTGCCGGACCCCCACATGAACATCTTTTATATCACCAGTATGCTGCCTCCTCAGCCCCTTTAAGACGCTTTCAACTTCACTAAGGATTGAATTATTAAAGAACAGACAGCGTGGCTTACTAGGAATGCTAGATTTACTCTGCCCAAACCAGTTGGAATCAGGCAGCGCCACACCGGAGGAGAGAGGTGGGGGAGACTCAGAACAAACATGCGGCAGCCTTTGACAGGCTCTGTAGGTGGCTGTCCCCAGCTTTTCACTTGGGACCTTAAGATGGGCACAGACTTGGATCTTGATCTGCTTGCCTAGGGCCCCACGGTGTGGAACCACCTTGTATGGTGAGTGGCCTCTTGCTTTAATCCATTTCACAGTGTACCCAGCCAGTGGGAAGCCTTTTGTTGCCAGTTACCTTATTTTGGGTACTTTAAAAAAAATTTTTTTTAATTTTTAATTTTTTAATTTTTTATTTATAAAAAGGAAACACTGACAACCATAGGATAAGAGGGGTGTAACTACACACAACTCCCACCACCAGAACTCCGTATCCCATCCCCTCCCCTGATATCTCTCCTATTCTTTAACCCTCTGGGAGTATGGACCCAAGGTCATTGTGGGATGCAGAAGGTGGAAGGTCTGGCTTCTGTAATTGCTTCCCCACTGAGCATGGGCCTTGGCAGGTATATCCATACTCCCAGCCTGCCTCTCTCTTTCCCTTGTGGGGCAGAGCTCTGGAGAGGTGGACACATTGGTGGGGTCATCTGCCCAGGGAAGTCAGGTTGGCATCATGGTAGCATCTGGAACCTGGTGGCTGAAAAGAGAGTTAACATATAAAGCCAAACAAGTTGTTGACTTTTTAAAAAATTCTTGTATTACCTTTATTTATTTATTGGATAGAGACAGCCATAAATTGAGAGGGAAGTGGGGGATAGAGAGGAAGGGAGAAACCTGCAGTCCTGCTTCACAACTTGCAAAGCTTTCCCCCTGCAGGTGGGGACCTGGGACTCAAACCTGGGTCCTTGTGCGCTGTAACATGTGCACTCGACCAGGTGCGCCGCCACCCAGCCCCACTTTGGGTATTTTTCCTCTTCTTCCTTCCTTTCTTTTTCCTTCTTCTTCTTCTTCTTTTTTTTAATCAACTCAGGGCCTCATATATGTACAATAATGCTGAGCAGCCTCCCCCATCCAATTTTGTTCTTCTTTACTTCTGAGAGAAACAAAGAGGAGAGGAAAATACTGGCAGACAGGAGAGACACCACAGCACTGCCCACCATCCATGGAGCTTCCCCCAGTGCTGTTCATAGTGCTCCCATGTGGTGCCAGGATCAAATCCAGGGTCTCAGGTGAAGCAAGGCTTACACTCCACTGGGGAAGCTGTTTTCTGATCTCTATTTTATTTTCATCTCTGGGGTCTCGGGTGCACCCGGTTTCACTGCTCCATGCTGACTTTTTCAGACAGCAAGAGAGACAGAGAAGGGAGAGGCAGCATCGAAACCCCCCCCCCCCACCCCACAGCACGTGGCACAGACATACATCAACATTTTGACGTATTTCCAGGCTTTTGTCTGCAGGAAGTCTTTAAAATCTGGTGTGTATCTTGACACTCATCACACATTTCAATCCAGACTCATAAGTGTTCACTGAAACGATGCTTCCTGTGTTTGGAGTTCATAAAATACACAGTTGACAAAGCAAGTTCCCATACACGCTTCAAACACACTTTAAGCTTTCCAAACAGCTGAATCAATTATCGGCTTTTAAATTTAAATTAATTAAAATAAAGTAAATAGGTCTCCTCAGTTTCACCAGTCATCTTCTGAGTGCTCAGAGGTGGGACCAGAGTCTTCTCGTCTAGAAAGACTCAGGGGACCCTTTGAAATATAAGTAAAATGTGCCTACTAGCTGTCTACAAAATGGAGGACCCCTGCCCAACACTTCATCTGCACTACTCCAGGCTTTAGGTCCATGATTCTTCAACAGTTTATTTGGCCTTATATGTTAACTCTCTTTTCAGCCACCAGGTTCCAGATGCTAGCAGGATGCCGACCAGACTTCCCTGGACAGACGAGCCCACCAATGTGCCTTGGTTGGAGCTCTGCTTCCCCAGAGCCCTGCCCCACTAGGGAAAGAAAGAGGCAGACTGGGAGTATGGATCCACCTGTCAATGGCCATGTTCAGCGGGGAAGCAATTACAGAAGCCAGACCTTCCACTTTCTGCATCCCACAATGACCTTGGGTCCATACTCCCAGAGGGATAAAGAATGGGAAAGCTATCGGTGGAGGGGTTGGGATACGGAGCTCTGGTGGTAGGAACTGTGTGAAGTTGTACCCCTCTTATCCTATGGTTTTGTCAATATTTCCTTTTTATAAATAAAAAATTTTTAAAAAAGACTCAGGGAGAGGGAAAGGCCAGAGACTTTTTTTCTTTTTTTTTTCTTTTTTCTCTCTTTCTTTCTTTCTTTCTTTCTTTCTTTCTTTCCTTTTGTTGCCCTTGTTGTTTTATTGCTGTAGTTATTATTGATGTTGTTGTTGTTGTTGGATAGGACAGAGAGAAATGGAGAGAGGAAGGGAAGACAGAGAGGGGGAAAGAAAGACAGACACCTGCAGACCTGCTTCACCACCTGTGAAGCAACTCCCCTGAAGGTGGGGAGCCGGGGGCTCGAACCGGGATCCTTCAGAGACTTTTTTTGTTGTGGTGGTGGTTATTATTGTTGTTTTTGATGTTGTTGTTGTTGGATAGGACAGAGAGAAATAGAGAGAGGAGGGGAAGACAGAGAGAGGGAGAGAAAGACAGACACCTGCAGACCTGCCTCACGGCCTGTGAAGCGACTCCCCTACAGGTGGGGAGCGGGGGCTCCAACCTGGATCCTTATACCAGTCCCTGTGCTTTGCGCCATCTGCACTTAACCCACTGCGCTACTGCCTGACTCCCAAGACTTTTGTATTCAGCACCGAATGAACTCAGAGCTTCATGCATGTGCAGTACTACTGAACAGCCTCCTTGGATCAAATGATTTTTTTTTTTTGCCTCCAGGGTTATTGCTGAGGTTCGGTGCCTGCACTTTTTTTTATCGTTGTTGTGGTTATTTTTATTATTGTTGCTATTTGATGTCGTTATTGTTGGATAGGACAGAGCAATGGAGAGAGGAGGGGAAGACAGAGAGGGGGAGAGAAAGACAGACACCTGCAGACCTGCTTCAACGCCTGTGAAGCGACTCCCCTGCAGGTGGGGAGCCGGGGGTTCAAACCCGGATCCTTATGCCGGTCCTTGCGCTTTGCACCTCATGCGCTTAACCCACTGCGCTACCACCCAACACCCCCTGAACTTGATTTCTTACTGAAGCTGAAAGGGAGAGAGGGAATAAACACAAGCGGCCGCTCCTTGATGTCCCCACCCAGCCCCACCTACAGAGGGAAAGCTATGGAAGTGGTGAGGCAAGGCTACAGGTGTTTCTCTGCCTCTCTGCCTCTCTATCAGCCCTTCTTCCCAAATTTCTGGCTGTCTCTATCAAATAAATAAAATATAGCAATAATAATAATAATAAAGAAAAATGGTTATTTTTAAAAAACGCAGGAATAGGGAGTCGGGCGGTAGCATAGCGGGTTAAGCGCTTCACAGGCGGTGAAGCAGGTCTGCAGGTGTCTCTCTCTCCCCCTCTCTGTCTTTCCCTTCTCTCTCCATTTCTTTCTGTCCTATCCAACAACGAATGACATCAACAACAACAATAATGACCACAACAAGGCTACAACAACAAGGGCAACAAAAGGGGGAAAAATGGCCTCCAGGAGCGGTGGATTCATGGTGCAGGCTCTGAGCCCAGCAATAACCCTGGAGGCAAAAAAAAAAAAAAACAATAATAAACTCTCTTCTCTCTCTCTCTCTCTCTCTCTCTCTCCTGACAGAGAACTCTAAAAACTACAAGCTAATGTGTAGCGATAGACCAGTCAGTGCTTCATGGAAGTGACAGCAGGTGGGGGGGTCTCGGAAATCGCTGAGGGGCAGGTAGTCATGTTCACTATCTTCATTGCAGCGTTGGCCTCTCCATGTGCATCAGAACTGTGCAGAACTCATCATTTAAGTCAGCGCTCTCTCCCTTGGGTCTAGAAATCACACCAGTAAAGATGCACATATATAGATGCTTATATATAAATAGCTTTGACTATAGGAAGGAAAAACCAGGACCAGGGGTGGTGGCGCACGTGGTGAAGGCACATGTTACAACGTGCAAGGACCTGGGTTTGAGCCTCTGGTCCCCACTTGCAGGGGGGAAATCTTTGTGAGCAGTGAAGAAGGGGACCTCTCTGTCTCTCGTCCTCTCAATGTCCCCCTTCCCTCTTGATTTCTGGGTGTCTCTATCCAATAAATAAATAAAGATAAAGGAAATTACAAAGAAGCTTCTGATCTCCATTCATTAAAAAGAAAGAGAAAAAGAAAGATAGGAAGGGAGGGAGGGAGGAAGGAAGGAAGGATGGAAGGAATGGAGGGAAAGAGAGAAGAAGGGAGGGAGAGAAGGAGGAAAGGAGGAAGGAAGAAAGGATGGATGGATGGAAGGAATGGAGGGAAAGAGAGAGAGGAAGGGAGGGAGAGAGGGAGGGAAGGAGGAAGGAAGAAGAGAGGAAGGGAGGAAGGGAGGAAGGCAGGAAACTTCTCACACAACCTAATGGCCCCATCTCACCCTGCCCTTCCCACTCAGCGCACATTCTCCTGGTCGGGCTGGAAGAAGCTGGCCAGGGCTGCTGTAACACAGGACTCGCCCAGGTGGCCAGGAGAGAGCGTGGTCAGCTCTGACCTCGAGCCACTGCAAGTCAAAGGCATTATTCCTGCTTGACTTCACGCGTTTCAAATATTAACTTTGAATTGACGGTAGTGGAGATCACACACACACACACACACACACACACACACACACACACACACACTGGGTTCAAGGGCAGACCTTCCCAGCAGTCCTGTGTCAGTGATGATAAAACTGAACGACTTCTCAAAAGAAGCCAAGACTCTGCTGTGTGGCCAGGGAGGTGGCTCAGTGGTGGAGCCTGGCCTTTGATATGTGAGGTCCTGAGTTCAAGTCCTGATACCACATATGCCAGAGTGATACTCCGATTATCTCTCATTAAAAACTTTTTATTTAACCACAACAACAGATTGCACTTTATTATTTCACATTTATTAATCTAATGTCCATTAGATTTTAGGTTTTAATTTAATTAAAATATGAATTTTTTTTTTGCCTCTAGGGTTATCACTGGGGCTCGGTGCCTACACTATGAGTCCACTGCTCCTGGTGGCCATATATTTTTTTCATTGTTGTGGCTGCTGTTATTATTATTGTTGCTGCTGCTGTTGTTGGATAGGACAGAGAGAAACTGAGAGAGAAGGGGAAGACAGAGAAGGGGAGAGAAAGACAGACACCTGCAGACCTGCTTCACTGCCTGTAAAGTTGTTGTCGTTGTTGTTGGACAGAGAGAAATGGAGAGAGGAAGGAAGACAGAGAGGGGGAGAGAAAGACAGACACCTGCAGACCTACTTCACTGCCTGTGAAGCGACTCCCCTGTAGGTGGGGAGCCGGGGGCTTGAACCTGCATTTAAGCAACTGCGCTACCACCTGGCTCCTGAATTCACCATTTTTAATAGCTGAGTAGTATTCCATTATGTATCTAGACCACAACTTTCTCATCTGTTGTTGGACACGTGGGTTGCTTCCAGGTTTTGGCTATTACAAATTGTGCTGCTATGAACATAGGTGTACACAGATCTTTTTGGATGGGTGTGTTGGGTTTGTTGGGATACATCCCCAGGAGAGGAATTGCAGGGTCACAGGGCTGGTCCACTTCTAGCCTTCTGAGAGTTCTCCAGACTGTTCTCCACAGGGGTTGGGCCAAGTGACATTGCCACCAGCAGTGAGGAAGGTTCATTTACCCCCACAAGGACTTAAGAATTAGTAACATTGATGCACCCAATGAGGAACCATCAAAACATGTCAAACATCTCCTGAGAGAGCTACAAAAAAAACTCGGTAGCAACACGCTAATAGTAGGACCCTTTAAAGGTCTACTTGGATGAGGTTTGTGACATAACCAGTTAGTTCATCTGCTGGAATGAGTCCCCAAGCTAGCGAAATGTCCGGCAGTAGGTCTCTTGCATTCTAATTTCTCTCTTTCCTCAAGTCCCCCAACACGGAGTCATTTGAAATGCTTTCCTGACTGGTACATCTGGTGTGGGGCCCAGGCAGGGCCAGGAGTTCAGCATTTCCTCACCTCCAGGCTGGGGTGTAATCTGGATTAACTGCCCGTGATATTGGACTAGAAGGAACAATACACATTTGGTCTTTCTTTGGTTCGGGTTTCTTGGCATAGGGCTTGCAAGTGTTATTCATAATAAGCTTCTGTAAGCCACACCTGTTTACACTAATGAGAGGAGACCTGGCAGGGGGAGGGGGGAGGAGGAGGGGGGCTGCTGGCTGAGGAGCCAAGGTGACTCCAGGGTTGAATTTTTCACCCCTCCCTCCAGCTCTCCAGGGCTGGGGAGCTGAATTCAGTCTCAGATGGGCAATGAACTAATCAGTCCTGCCTGTGACAGGGGGCTGCCGTCAAGCCCTCTCTCATCTCCTTAAGCAAGCTGACCACAATATGTTTGTTTATTTATTTACCAGAACTCCGCTGAACCTGAAACTGGGAACTACTGAACCTGGGACTTCGGAGCCTCAGGCATGAAAGTCTCTTTGTAGAACCATTATGCTATCTACCCCTGCCCCTGACCAGAAGGTTCTCGATGTGATTGATTCCCTCCAAGAGCCAGGTTTTTATCGATTCTTCTCCATTGCTTAGGATAACTTTTATGTATTTGATTTAAGTATCTAATGCCCCCCCCAAATGTCTCTCTCTCCATTCTCCCCTTGGGAACTTTGCTTTTCTTGAAAATTTTTATGTTATTTTGATAGGAGAAAAATGGAGAGGGAAGGAAGATGGAAGGAGAGACAGACAGACACCGACAGCACAGATGCACCACTCACACAGCTTCCCCACTGCAGGTGGGGACCGGGGGCTAGAATTTGGTCCTGAGATGTGGCAGTGTGTGTGCTCTGCCGGGTGCGCCCTGCCTGCAGCCTAGACGCATTATTTGATGGATACTTGAGAGGTTCCAGCATCTCTGGAGAGCCTCCTTGACTTGCTCTAAGATACCTGCAGGATTTTCTCAGCATCAGGCTTTCTGAACAGAATTAGGCCTTAAGAATTTTAAATTGCGAGGGGGCAGAGCCAAGGTGGCGGCTTAGAGACAACACCTGGCGTGAGCTCTGCAAGGAAGCTTTCAACCTGGAAATCTCGGGAGAGGTCACCAGGTTTCAGATGCTACCATGATGCCAACAGGGCTTCCCAGAGCAGATGACCCCCACCATGTGTCCTGGAGCCCCACCTCTCCAGAGCCCTGCCCCACTAGGGAAAGATAAAAGCAGGCTGGGGTTTGTGTGGATCCACCTGTTAATGTCCATGTTCAGCGGGGAAGCAATTCCAGAAGCCAGACCTCCCACCTTCTGCACCCCATAATGACCTTGGGTCCATGCTCCCAGATTGATAAAGAATAGGGCAGCTATCAGGGGAGGGGATGTGATATGGAGCTCTGGGGGTGGGCACTGCGTGGAAATGTGCCCCTCTTATCCTATGGTCTTGTCAATGTTTCTATTTTATAAATACAAAAATAATAATAAAGGATTTTAAATCAGGGACCGGGTGGTGGTGCATCTGGTTGTGTGCACACATCACAGTGCACAAGGATCCAGGTTTGAGCCCCCAGCCCACACCTGCGGGGGGAAAAGCTTTGCAGGCGGTGAAGCAGGGCTGCAGGTGTCTCTCTGTCTCTCTCCTCCTCTCTCTCTCCCCCTTCCCTCTCAATTTCTGGCTATCTCTATCCAATAAATAAAGATAACAAAAATAAAAAAGCATTTAAACCAGGGGGCTGGGCAGTAGCACACCAGGTTGAGCGGGTTGGCCCCCACTCCCCACCTGCAGGGGGAAGCTTCATGAGCAGTGGAGCTGTGCTGCAGGTGTCTATGTTTCTCTTTCCCTTTTTGTCTCACCTCCCCTCTCAATTTCTCTCTGTCCTATCAATTAAGTAGAAAGGAAAATGAAGGACAAAATGACTGCTGGGAGCGGTGGATTCCTAGTGTCAGCACCAAGTCCCAGTGGTAACCCCGGTGGCATAAACAAACAAAATAACAAGAATGTAAATCGAGTGACAAAGATTTCTCCTTGAAACAGGCTCAGAGTTGAAGAGTCATAACAGAATGTACAGCTAATGCTTTATTTTTTTAAATTTTTTAAAAATGTATTACTGGATAGACACAGAGGAATTGAAAGGAGAGGGGGAGAGGCAGAGAGGGAGAGAGCCAGAGAGACACGTGCAGCCCTGCTTCACCACTTGTGAAGCTTTCCCCCTGCAGGTGGGGACTGACGGCTAGAACCCCAGTCCTTGCGCACTGTAATTTATGCCAGGTGCCCTTCACCTCCAGCTAATGCTTTAAAGAAGACCAGACCTGCAGAAACCAATTCCAAAAGACATACTATCCCAAAGAAGAGAGAGCCCAGGGAACAAGAAGTGCCAAACGATTTTTTTATTGTTCACTGAGAAAATACAGGCCTGGAAAGAGTTTGTTGCGTGGCGCAGAGAATGCAAGGTCTGGCTGGCAAGTATGATGCCACATGAATTGCAGAGAGCAAACCCACCTCTGGGGCCCCTAAGACCTAACAGGTTGCAGTCTAGGTCTTTAATGAATAAGAAATGGGAACATCGCCACCGCCAACAGAACACTCTCGCTTGCTCGAAAGGCAAAGCCTGACAACTGCTCTGTGGCAATCTGTCCTGGCTGGCCAGCGTTACAGACGGACGAAGGGCCTAGAGCAGCTCTCTCTAGCAGATGTGTGTGTGTGTGTGTGGGGGGGGTTCTGAGCCTCTGTCACAAAGGCTCACGGGGCCCTGGTTGAGCAGACCCAGCATTTTCACGTGACTCTGCCGAAAAAACGCTGGGATGCACTTGCTAATGGAATACAGGCTTCCCACCTATGCAAAAGGAGTTTCTTTTTGGTATGATTTGGTAGGTGGTTGGCTATTATTGAGCAGAGAGGGAAAGGGAGAGGGAGAGGGAGAGGGAGAGGGAGAGGGAGATGTGGGAAGGGTGTCTGAGAACACTTTTCCATTCACTTAGATGGAAACATTGCGGGGGCGCTGTATGCACACTGGGGACCAAAGGCATCGTCTTCAGTCTGCAAGCAGCGTCTTTCTTCCTTCCAGCACTTTCTCAGCAGGATGCTCTAGAGAGGCACCGGGGCAGGCCAGGAGGGAGGGCACAGACCCCTGAGGGTCACAAGCAATTAAGTTAGGGGAACAGGAGATAAGTAAGACAGGAGATAAGTAAGAAAATAAATAGCTGCTGTTCACAGGGCTGCGACAACATTCAGTCACATTCACAGTCACATTCCGAGGGCAACTGTGCTTCTGCCTACATACATACAGGGCCCTCCGACAGGAGAAACTGCCCCCTCGCCCTGAGTCCCGTTAGGACCCAGGAGTGCGTCCACAGAACCAAGGCAGGGAACGGGCTTGGTATCACCATCAACATATATACACTCAGCCCACCCTCACCCCCACCCCCACCCCCACCCCCACCCAGCGTCCTGGCAGGAGGCAGAGGCAGGAGGCAGAGCACTGCTGTCAGCAATTGGCACACAAGCATCCATATTCAAGCTGAAGCCAGTTCTAGGGAAGTAACCGCTGATGAGACTGGCAGTGGTCTTGCTGAAGCTCTACTTTCCTTGGGCCCCAAGGCTGAGAAGTGCCTGTGATTTGAGCAGGGGGGAGGGTTTCGTGGCCACAGATCTAGTTCACGTGTGAGATTCTGGTGCCCAGAATGACGGCCACATTCTGTCTTAATCACGTGTATCATTCCTCTCCTCCACGCTACTGTCCGCCTCTCCTATCCCACGGTCACTGTGAGTCCCCTGGCTGCTGCTGCTGTTGAGTTTTGATGTCCTAGCTGCACCCCCTGCCCCAGAAGTCACCAAGGTCATGGCTTTTACCGGGAGGAGATTTTCACTTTATACTGTCAGTTCCTAAAGCCATCAAAGGGGAAACAGCTTCTAGTGAGCCTTCCTCTTTGTAAGGGAGACCCAGGGGGTGTTTAGGAGCTGAGCTGACAAACCCTGGACCTGGAGGCTATAGGAGTCATCCGGGGCATGGCGTGGGCAGGCAGAGACCTTTCTGATGGTCTACCCAGCCATCTGAGGGAAGGGAAGCCTCCGTCACAGGAGCAGGAGCCGTGGGGGAATTTCTCCCGACTCCAGTGGGCCACCTCCCAGCCACCACTGTGAGGCAGGACACGAGTGTCATGTTCCGGAGTCCAGCAGTTAGTGTGGGCTGGCTAACACTGCCCTGCAGTCTCCCGTTGCTAGAACTTTAAGCACTCCACTTGAAAGAAGCTGCACCAAACTTCTTGGCTTTAGAATACCTTCTCCGGAAGCCAGAAAAGAATTAGTGAAGTCAGAGAAACTAAACCTGTGTTCAAACAGCAACAATAACAGAAAACCGGATGCAAAGCCTCTAAAAGCCATAGCTAGAGTGAATGGGGTGTGGGGAGAGGGAAAGAAAGCTTGTGATGATTCATCAGATAGTTCGCAGTCCATCCAGTTCTCACGGAATTGGGTGCCGGTGAAGGATGTTAGGAGGGGCTGGCAGAAGTGACAGCCCTTCAGCCTTCTGTAGGTAACAGGACCACAGTGGGCCAGGGTGGGACCATCAGGTGCTGACTTGCTCAGCAGCGGCTGAGAGAGAGGACGCCAGCCCTCCGCCTCTTCCTCTCTGCCAAGGGAGTTCTCAGGAGGTTTCTGGGAGTTTTCCAGATTCCACTTGGACAAAGATCTTTTTATTTGCTTTTTTTTTCTTTTTCTTTTCTTTTCTTTTTTCTTTTCTTTTCTCTTCTTAGGCAAAGGCACAGTTGTGCTTCCTCTCAAGACACAGCCCGCCGCGTGGGGCAGGGCGGCTATCTGGCGCGCTGGCTGAACAGCAGGAAGTCCTTGTCCTGGCAGAGCAGGCAGAGCTTCAGGCTGCGGCAGCTGCCTCCCGAGACAAAGAAGGCCCAGACGCCCGTGAGCACCATGATGACGTAGGCCGACGCCAGGTCCACGCTGGAGCGGGAGTTCAGGAAGGTCTGCAGAGGGAAAAGGAGTTGGCTGGGGTGCTGATGGCAAGCGGACTGAGCACATGGACAAGCGGAGGGAGGGAGGGGCCTCTGCACAAGCGGGGTGCAGGTGAGGGGCAGGACTGGGCCGGGCCCAGGCGGCAGACGCTCCCCCTGGGTGGCTGCCTGCCGTCCTCCAAGGGAAATTCAAGCCAAATAGACCGTCCAGGGGCAGGTGTGTGTGAGATGAGACCACCAGGGGCCAGCACACCACCCTCCCACCCACCTATCCCCCCTCTTCCTCCCTCCTCCCCTTCCTCTCCCCTTCCTTCCTTCCTTCCTTCCTTCTGCCTGCAGTCACTGGGGCTTGGTGCCGGCACTACAAATCTACCACACCTGGCAGCAACTTTTTCCTTTTTTTTTCTCCATCATTTTATTGGATAGGACCGAGAGGAACTGAGAAAGGAAGGGAAGATAGACAGGTAGAGAGAAAGATAGACACCTGCAGACCTGCTTCATCACTTGTGAAGCTTCCCTGCTGCAGGTGGGGAGTGGAGGCTTGAACCTGGTTCCTTGAGCGGGCCCTTGTGCATAGTGTGATGTGCTCTTGACCAGGTATGCCACTGCCCAGGCCCTCTTCTCTCTTAGCGCACCGCTCAGCTCTGGCTTCCAGTGGTGCAGGGGATTGAACCTGGATCTTCAGAACCTCAGGCCTGAGAGTCTTTTTGCATCACTGTTATGCTCTCTCTCCCGTGCGTCATCATTTCTGTGTCAGCTGGCCCTTAGAATGTGCATGGAAGCGAGGTGAGTCCAGGTTAGTTTAGCGTCTATCTGCAGAGTTCCAGTGACCAGGGGGGTGTGTTCACGTTGAATCACTTATCCATGTACTTATTTTGTTAGTGGGTGAGAACCTCCACATCCCTCTGGCACATGTGGTGCTGGGGATCCAACTCAGGACCTCATGCTTGAAGAGTCCAAGGCTTTCCCACTGCGCCGCCTCTCAAGCCAAAGAATAGGAGAGGTGCTGTGACATCAGACGAAGCTGGAGGAAGTGGGCATTTCTCACTCTGTCTTTTTCTCTGATTCTCTGTCTGCATGAAAAGGGGACCTGGGGGGATAGGGTAGCAGGCGGTGGTGCACCTGATTAAGCACACACATTACATTGTGCAAAGACCTGGGTTCAAGACCCGGGTCCCCACCTGCAGGGGGAAAGCTTCATGAGTGGTGAAGCAGGGCTGCAGGTGTCTCTCTGTGTCTCTCTCTCTCTCTCTCTATAACCCATTTCCCTCTTGATTTCTAGCTATCTCTATCAAATAAATAAAGATAATAAATACAAAAACTTTTTTTTAAAAGGGGGGTGACCTGGGGTGTTGAATTCGCACATGTGTGAGGCTCTAGTCAGCAAAATAATAATAATAGTCAAACTGACTTAAGTGCCAGTGGGATCCCGAGAAGTGGTGGTACACAGCAGTGAAGACCACTGCAACAGAGACAGGTAGTGAATGCAGAAACAGATGCTCAATCCAGCCACCACACAGTGTGAGGAGTCCCAGGACGCTGCTGGGGTAAATAGACACAAGGGCGGCCAGCCAGTGGCACACCTGGTTAGTGCACAAGGACCCAGGTTCAAGCCCCCAGTCCCCAACTGCAGGGGGCAGACTTCAAAAGCAGTGAAGCAGATCTGTAGGCATCTCCCTCTCCCTCTCTCTGTCCTCCCATTCTTTTTTTTTAATATTTATTTATTTATTCCTTTTGTTGCCCCTGTTGTTTTATGGTTGTAGTTATTATTGTTATTGATGTCGTTGTCGTTAGATAGGACAGAGAGAAATGGAGAGAGGAGGGGAAGACAGAGGGGGAGAGAAAGATAGACACCTGCAGACCTGCTTCACCACCTGTGAAGCGACTCCCCTGCAGGTGGGGAGCCGGTGGCTCAAAGTGGGATCCTTATGCCGGTCCCTGCACTTTGCGCCACGTGCGCTTCACCCGCTGCGCTGCTGCCCGACTCCCCTCTCCTCCCTTTCTATTCTCCTTTCCTCTCAACTTCTCTGTCTCTACCCAAAATTAATTTAAATAAATAAATAAATATTCTTTAAGAAAAAAAAAAACGGGACCAGGTGCGTGCGCCACACCTGGTTGAGCGCACATGTTACAGTGATCAAGGAACCAGGTTCAAGCCCCCGGTCCCCACCTGCAGGGGAAAGCTTCACAAGTGGTGAAGCAGGGCTGCAGGTGTCTCTCTGTCTCTCTCCCTCTCTATCACCCCCTTCCCTCTCAATTTCTGACTGTCTCTATCCAGCAAATAAATAAAGATTTTAAAAAACTAAAAAAAAGAAAAAAAAACTTAGCACAAGGAAACCTGGGCAGGTCCCAAGGAAATGACATTCCAGCCGAGGCTATGGGAGACCTAAGTGTGGACTGACCCCAAGGGCGAGAAGAGCTGGGTGCAGCCGGAAACCCAGGGAGTTGTTATTAATGACACGCAGGAAAGGGGGTGGGAGGTGAGGGGGTAGATGAGGCCAGGGAGCAGCACACAGGCAAGGAACAGCAGAATTCCCATTCCTTGGGATCTAGGCACTGAAGACAATCCCTGTTCACAACCGCATTAGAATGACCTGGAGTGAAAGACATGGTCAGTCACACAGTGTCTACGCTTTATGGAAGAGGAAGAGGAGCTACTGAAACGTACATGTTCAAATACAAATTTGTTATGATGTGGACTTGTGTAAGCCATGTGACATGCCACCGAGTCTAACACAAGGCGGTTGCAAGTTCGACTCTACCCATGAAAAGAGAGAGATGAGTCACAGAGAAGCCTACCAGCTGCCATCTTGCTGGGCTAAGACTTAGGTGACTTCTTTTTTTTAATATTTATTTATTTATTCATTCCTTTTTATTGCCCTTGTTGCTTTATTGTTGTAGTTATTATTGTTGTTATTGATGTTGTTGTTGTTATTGTTGGATAAGACAGAGAGAAATAGAGGAGGGGAAGACAGAGAGGGGGAGAGAAAGACAGACACCTGCAGGTCAGCTTCACCGCCTGTGAAGCAACTCCCTCTGGAGGTGGGGAGCCCGGGGCTCGAACCGGGATCCTTACGCTGGTCCTTGTGCTCTGCGCCACCTGCGCTTAATCCGCTGCGCTACAGCCCGACTCCCAACTTAGGTGACTTCTTTATCATCCATTCATCCTTTCAGACGACGTCTCCAAACCCCCTCACTGCCCTCAGACAGGCATCCCATTTAGAGCAGGGGCACCATCGTTTGAACCCCTCGGACTAGAGCAAGAAGGGGTGACAGTACTCACCAGGGCCGACACCAGCAGGTGGGTGACCAGAACCAAAGCAAGGGTGTGCCACTTCTTCTTCTCACAGCCATCGAAAAAGATGACGCCCCAGAACAGGTGCAGCAGGATGATGACGAGCGTCATGAAGGCTGAAAGACAGTGCGGTCAGTGCCTGCTGGGCCCGAAGCCCCTCAGCACCTGCCCACCCGATGGCGGCGAGCGAGGGGGGGAGGCCACCGGTCGCTGGCGACAGGACCTGGGCGCACTCCTGCCACCACGGGAACTAAAGTGAGGGCAGCGTTTCTGAAAGAGGGCACCAGCTCTGCCGACTGGGTCTGTTTGGCGGGAGCTGTCCTGAGCAGCACAGTGAGACTTTGGTGACCGCTAGTTCTTTCTCCTTTTTTTTTTTCCTCATTGGAGAGGAATTTCTTCAGCTTGAACAAGTCTTCCCACTATGGAAGACAGTCTCTACTTAGCGTCTGTTCTAAAAAAAAAAAAAAAAAGGCCACTGGAACAATAAACACATTAAACATTATAACAGTTATCTAAGATTCTGCTTAAGCAGCCAAAAACTGAATTTGGTCAGCATGTAGGTCTTCCTGCGGAATATGAGAGTGCATGTGTGTCCATGTGTGTCCTAGATGTTGTTCCTTATTTACTCTAGGCCAGTGTCACATATTCTGAAAACTTCTAGCATGAAAGGAAGAAGAAATGCAGATTTTCCTTTATGGTCACCTAGCGAGATGCCATTAATACCCACTCGACAGGCAGGAGGTCAGGGCCAACCCTTCTCCATGTTGCTCATAGGAAAATGATCTGTACTCCCACACAGACTCAGACATCCCCCATTCTCTACTTCACCAGAGATTCCAGAACAAAATCTCTCAAGCGGTTAGTTCTTGCTAGTGTGAGATATTGGCCTGCCAGAATAGCCCTGACGTATTTTTCTGTGCACAAATATGTCATGACTTTTCTGACAACTCAATAAAAAGACATAATCAGGTTTCCCTGTCCTGGCACTTAATTCACTAGCACCTGAGAACTTGTTAGAAATACAAGTTTTGGGAGTCGGGTGGTAGCACAGTGGGTTAAGTGCAGGTGGCGCAAAGCGCAAGGACCGGCGTAAGGATCCTGGTTTGAGCTCCCGGCTCCCCACCTGCAGAGGAAGTCGCTTCACAGGCAGTGAAGCAGGTCTGCAGGTGTCTGTCTTTCTCTCCCCCTCTGTCTTCCCCTCCTCTCTCCATTTCTCTCTGTCCTATCCAACAATGATGACATCCATAACAACAACCATAATAACCACAACAATAAAAAAAAAAAAAGGGCAACAAAAGGGAATAAATAAATATTTTTTAAAAAAAGGAAAAAAATTGGGGGGGACCCACTCCAGACCTTCTGAGCCAGACTTTAACATGGAGGTTCAAGTGATTCTGATACGAATGGTCAGGAGAAGTTCTTTCTTTTTTTTTAATATTTATTTTATTTATTTATTTATTCCCTTTTGTTGCCCTTGTTGTTTTATTGTTGTAGTTATTATTGTTGTTGTCGTTGTTGGATAGGACAGAGAGAAATGGAGAGAGGAGGGGAAGACAGAGAGAGGGAGAGAAAGACAGACACCTGCAGACCTGCTTCACCACCTGTGAAGTGACTCCCCTGCAGGTGGGGAGCCGGGCTTCGAACCGGTATCCTTATGCTGGTCCTTGTGCTTTGCGCCACCTGCGCTTAACCCGCTGCGCTACAGCCCGACTCCCAGGAGAAGTTCTTTCATTGCAATATCTGTGCAAGGAAGACATACACAAAGCCACACGATCACTGACTGCAGTAACGAGAGAATACTCACCACAGTGCGAGTGGATGACGTGGTGTGTTTGCACAATGGAATTCAATACAATCTACAACACAAATTCCCCTGGGACTATAATATGGATGTGCATGCATTGATAACTCAAGCGACATTCTCCAAATTAAAGAGAACTGGCTTGACACCTGGTCGGTGGGGTTGTACTCAGGAGAGTACACATTATCATGCGTGAGGACCCAAGTTCAAGCCCCCAGTACCCAGCTGCAGGCAGGGAGCTTCATGAGCAGTGGAATAGTGCTACAGGTCTCTCTCTCGCTCTCTCCCTCCCTATCTCCTCTATCCCTCTAACCCTTCCTCCCTGTCTACTTCTTTCTGTCTTTGTCAGAAGAGAAAGATTAAAAGAAAAAAAATGACCACCAGGAGCAGTGGAGTCACTGTGGTGCGGACACCAAGCCCCATCAACAACCCTGGTAGAAGGGGGGGGGGGCTGTCTTGAAAACCATCTCGTATTAAATAGCTCCTTGTATCAACCATATCATAAAGGGGATATCCTGGAAGCAAGCTGGATAACTACAGGTACTTTTAATAGTAGCAGTCATTTCTCACTTATGGAGATGTCCTATGCCCCCGGAGGCGATGCAGTGGTTAAGACACTGGACTATCAAGCACAAGGCCCCAAGTCTGGTCCCTGACATCACATATGCCAGAGTGATGCTTTGGTTCTCTCTCCCATCCTCCTCTCTCTCATTAATAATTTTTTTTAAGTTTCTATTTATAAAATGGAGACACTGACAAGACCATAGGATAAGAGGGGCACATTTCCACACAATTCCCACCACCAGAACTCTGTATCCCATCCCCTCCCGATAGCTTTCCTATTCTTTAACCCTCTGGGAGCATGGACCCAGGGTCATTGTGGGATGCAGAAGGTGGGAGGTCTGGCTTCTGCAATTGCTTCCCCACTGAACATGGGTGTTGGCAGGTCGATCCATACTCCCAGCCTGTCTCTCTCTTTCCCTAGTAGGGGCAGGGCTCTGGGGAAGTGCAGCTCCAGGACATACTGGTGGGGTTGTCTGCCCAGAGAAGTCCAGTTCATTAATAAATTTTTTAAATGTTTTTTTAAAGATTTTTCTTTCTTTCTTTATTCCCTTTTGTTGCCCTTGTTGTTTTATTGTTGTAGTTATTATTGTTGTTGAAGTTGTCGTTGTTGGATAGGACAGAGAGAAATGGAGAGAGGAGGGGAAGACAGAGAGGGGAGAGAAAGACAGACACCTGCAGACCTGCTTCACCACCTGTGAGGCGACTGCCCTGCAGGTGGGGAGCCGGGGGCTCAAACTGGGATCCTTAACGCCAGTCCTTGTGCTTAACCCACTGCACTATACCCAGCTCCCTAAAAATGTTTTGAATGCTCCTGAAGTAAACCCATAATCTGAACAGACTGTTCAGGTCCTCCTGGTAGGTCTTGAGAATGGATATGCTCGTCTCAAGCCCACTCTCCAGCAAGGAGAGTTCACCAAGGGAGGCGCCTTGGAAAGTGTCTGATCCCATTCCCAAAGCAACAAAAAAGGACACTGCAGGGGTTGACTTCCAAGGCTTTCAGCATAGAACCTCATTTCATTAAAAGGCAAGTGAGACCCTAGATCTCACCTGCTGTATTCTTACCTTTAGGTTCCTGATTAGCCAACAATTTGCTCTGCTTTCTGTCTTAACTCTTTTTCAGCCACCAGGTTCCAGACGCTACCATGACGTCAACCTGACTTCCCTAGGCAGATGACTCCACCAATGTGTCCTGGAGCCCTGCTTCCCCAGAACCCCACTCCACTAGGGAAAGAGAAAGAGAGAGAGAGAGAGAGAGAGAGAGAGAGAGAGAGAGGCGCTGGGAGTAGGAATTGACCTGCCAATGCCCATATCCAGTGGAGAAACAACTTTATAGAAGCCAGAATTCCCACTTCTGAACCCCATAATGATCCTGAGTTCATATTCCCAGTGGGATAAAGAATAGGAAAGCTTCTAATGGCGGGGATGGGATATGGAGCTCTGGTGGTGGGAATTGTGTGGAATTGTACCTCCTTCTCCTATGGTCTTGTCCATCATTGTTAAATCAATTAAAAAAAAAAAAAAAGGCAAGTGCACCACTCCTCCTTTTGAGTCCAAATATGCCTTCAAACTCAGTGAGTTTCCACTTAACAGTGCTCTGCCCAATGGCTGTGGACACCTCTGGTCCCCACAGCTGGAGGTGAAGATCCATTGGTGTGTAGTGAGTTTAAGAGAAGCCAGAGGGTGCTGCTGAACAGCCTTCAATGAACAAGCCTGTTCCCCTCCTCCCAACTCCCCTCACAGGCTCATCTGACAGCACGGAATTCAGCTGGTGTCTGTCATCAGAGCACAGGGGTTCTTAGAAGAAGCAGGAGTAACTCGTTGTTGTTGTTGTTTCCCTCGTGTTTATGAGTATTTGAAAGCCTGTGCACTGACCAGTGACTGTCACCAAAGTGCTGGGTAGCAAACCATGCCACAGCACCCGGCGGGGGAGCCAGGCCCACGGTGGCCTGGGGCCTGATATGGCGGAGCCCACGTCAGGGACATGCACAGTCATGTATGTGGTGAACCCAAACACATATGAACTCAGAGGTGGGGCTTTTTTTTTTTTTATGCAATAAAGAAGGGATTTCTTAAATGCAGAATCTGAGGTTCCTGGACTCAAGAGCCTTTCAATAAACAGCAAACAGGAAACTCTGCGCACGCTAACCAGCAGCTGTTCTTTCTCTTTGTTTTTTGCCTCCAGGTTATCGCTGGGGCCCGGCGCCTGCACTAGGAATCCACTGCTCCTGGAGGCCATTTTTCCCATTGTGTTGCCCTTGTTGTTGTGCTTGTTGTAGTTATTGTTGTCATAGCTGTTGTCATTGTTGGATAGGACAGAGAAATGGAGAGAGGAGGGGAAGACAGAGAGGGGGAGAGAAAGACAGACACCTGCAGACCTGCTTCACTGCCTGTGAAGTGACTCCCCTGCAGGTGGGGAGCCGGGGGCTCGAACCGGGATTCTTACCCCGGTCCTTGGGCTTTGCGGCACGTGAGCTTAACCTGCGCCGGACTCCCCCAGCAGCTGTTCTTAAGTCCTGTGGGTGGGAAATGGCGGCACGAGGGGCCAGCGCCCTCGCCTCGCTCACTGCATTGCAAGTGTTTTCTTTGACTTGTCCTCACATCTATAGATATTACGAAGATGTGCCCCACGTTATTTCCCTCCTCAAAAAATCGCTTTCAGCTGGCAACCGGCCTAACTCACTGTGGACCCTCAGCGCCACCTAGTGAAGGAAGCTGGTGGAGAAATAAGCTGAGAAGGCTGAGACCTGAAAGTGCTTATGGGCTGGGGTAACACTTTGATCTAGGAAGATGCAGGGGCTGGGCAGTGGCGCACCTGGTTGAGCACAGACATCACAGTGCACAAGGACTCAGGCTCAAGCCCTTGGTCCTCACCTGCAGAAGGGAAGCTTCACAAGTGGTGAAACAGTGCTGCAGGTGTCTCTCACTCTCTCTCTATCTCCCCTTCCCTTTTAAGTTCTCTGTCTCTGTCCAAAATAAATACATATAAAAATGCAGCTCTGCTTTACTAGACTTTAGCTGTCAGTATGACATTTGCTCTAAAAGTCAAGCATTCAGGAATATTCTGGCTGTGGGACATTTCAAAGGACCAGCACTATCACAGCTCTGTGAGCTGCACTGCTAAGTGTGACCTGTTAACACAAGGCCTTGACTCTGTGGTCCGGGAGGTGGCACCGTGGATAAAGCACTGGACGCTCAAGTGTGAGGTCCTGAGTTCAGTCCCCGGCAGCACATGTACCAGAGTGATGTCTGGTTCTTTCTCTTTCCTCCTATCTTCTTCATGAATAAATAAATAAAATCTTTAAAAAGGAAAAAAATGGAGTCGGGCAGTAGCACAGTGGGTTAAGCACAGGTGGCGCAAAGTGCAAGGACCGGCCTAAGGATCCTGGTTCGAGCAAGCAGTGAAGCAGGTCTGCAGGTGTCTTTCTCTCCCCCCCTCTGTCTTCCCCTCCTCTCTCCATTTCTCTCTGTCCTTTCCAACAACAATGACATCAATAACAACAATAACAATAACTACAACAATAAAACAAGAAGGGTAGCAAAAGGGAATAATAAATAAATATTAAAAAAAGAATAACAAATGAATAAAAGAAAAGAAGACACAATATAAAGGTCTATCCACTTGAATTGCCAAGCCAGTGAAATCCAACCAAGCTGATCATTTGGACCCACAGTCTGGATGCTCAGAGCCACCGAGCAACCTACCTGAGTTTAAGAAGAAATGAGGAGAGTCTCCATGGATGCCCACGGTGCCTGGTCCCAGGGAGTTGGGCAGGGTGTTAACAAAAGAAAATACTCCACTCATGATGCCAAAGCCCAGGCCAGAAACTAGAGAGGAAGGAAAAACATTGTTAAGCCCTCTCCGTGCCATGACTCTCTTTGAATCAAATTCTCGGGGAAGGGGAGGACAGTGTTGAAGAAGAAATGCTGTGGGGGCCAGGTGGTGGCGCATGTTACCATGTACAAGGACCTGAGTTCCCTTTTTGCTGCTTGGGGATAGAATCTCAGGACTGAGATATACAGATAAACAAGCAAACAGCAAGGACTTTCCCACTGAGCTGAATCCCCAGCCCCAGATCCAATCTTTAAAACAGAATTCTGAAAGGAAAGCAAACCACGGTATTAACTGCTTTCTTCTGAAGAGACCTTCTAGTGAGAGCAGAGTCCTAGGACCCACCCAGAGGGTGGGGACATCACTTAGAAATGGCTGATGTGGGGCGTATCACAAACCTGACTTTTAAGTGTGGTTGATAACCGAGCAGACTTACAGATAAGCATGTTTCTCATTATATAATGGCCTTGGAAAGCTGGGAAATGAGGCCAAAGCACTATTTTAGGTCAAAGTGCTATTTTAGGTCTACCAAGATATAAAAGAAAAGGGTCGGGCAGTAGCGCAGTGGGCTTAGCGCACACAGTGCAAAGCACAAGGACCAGCATAAGGATCCCGGTTCGAGCCCCCGGCTCCCCACCTGCAGGGAAGCCACTTCACAGGCGGTGAAGCAGGTCTGCAGGTGTCTGTCTTTCTCTCCCCCTCTCTGTCTTCCCCTCCTCTCTCCATTTCTCTCTGTCCTATCTAACAATGACGACATCAATAACAACAATGATAATAACTATAACAACGATAAAACAAGGCGACAAAAGGTAAAATAAATAAATAAAACAAGATATAAAAGAGAAAGCGTGGCATTTCTCACTCACCGTAGGCCAGCAATCTCATGGAGGGTGCTGCCTCCTCCGGGTTCAAGATCTTCAAGCCCTCACTGGCTCTCCTGAAAGCAAAGCACACCAAGAAGTTTTTAAGCAGGACATCGAGCAAACACACAAGGGACTTCAAAATCCAGACACTTGGGATGGGAGGAAGAAATAGCCCAGGGGCAGTGCACACTCGCCTACCAAAATCCAGATGCTTACTGGATATTTTTGATCAGCTTATGCTTTAACTTTGAAATCCATATAAACAAACCCAACCAATTTTCAATGAGGCCAGTTAAACAAAAATTCCAACTGACCTCAGCCTTTTCCCTGCATTTAATTTTATTTGGGGGTTCATGGTTCAAAGCACAGTGACACACAGACACAAACTCTCATCATCCCCTTGCTAAGTGTCTGGGAGACACTTGCTCCCCTAACCTAGGACCCCCTCCCCCATCTTACACCAGGACCCCAATGTCCCTTCATCCCATTCCTTTCCCAGAGTCCTTTGCTTTGGTGCAACACCCTACACCCAATCTAACCGGCATATGTAGAAGAAATTGGGAAAATATTTATTTGCTAAGCTGTTTAGGACTGAGTTGGACAAGATAATAAAGCAACATTTCTGCTACGTTCTGAGCTCAGGACATCAACACTCTATAGCATCGACCGCGCTGTGCGGTTTAGTTTTTGTACCTTTTCCAAAAGTGCTCAATCTACCTCCTCACTTCACTGCTATGTTGCTATGGCGTCTGCTGTAGCAACACTAGTTCTGTCACCTTCTCTTCCCCCCCTTTCCCCAACTCCCACAGACCCTGAACTGTGCTTACTCTTCAAAGTCTAGTCTGGGTAGCAATTAATTCCTCAAAGAAGCCGCATTGACCGATCACTAGCCTCACTTTCCTCTCAGGTCCTAAAACACAGAGTCAAAGTGCTGGTAAGCTTGAACCACGTGGCCTCCTGACTCCAGCGCATTCTAGATACTCTTCTTTGTTGTTATTGCTATAGTCAAGTCACTGTTCCCCGTCAAGTGTCGGGGAAAGACAATTGGGGGAGATTCAGGAAAGGAAAAAATATTCTCAGAAAAGGAAGTAAATGAGCAATGGAGTGAAGCAACAGAAAGTTGCTCAGTACTAGTGGGGCGTGCTGCTGTCACAAATGTATTCAGTGTGTGGATTTGGAAGTTTAGCCGACTTCCTCATGGTATGTCGCAAGTTTGTGGGAGGAAACGCCAGTGACCACTGACAATGCTGACAGCAGGAAGTGAAAACACAGTCTCTGCGTACCTAGTGGACCAAACACAGACTGCGGTTGTGAGGGGCATGGTTTGAAATCTGTCCAGCACCCTGAGGTGGAAACTTCTTTGTGTGCATTTATTACTGTTTCCAAGAACAAAACAAAAAGGGCAGAAACCCACTTAAAGGATGTATAAACTCTGAAACTTCAGGTTCTTGAATCTACAATCCTAAGGGGTTACTGTCCTCTTGTCCTAAACTGTAAGATTCTGTCACTGAAATGCAGTTTATTTCAGACTCAGAACTGCCCTATGTGAAGATATCAAGCCCAGATCAGCCCAAAAAGCTACTGACAGGAACTGCCAGTGTTGGCTGAGGGTGGGAAGGGTTACTGCCCGATACACTGCTTACACCACAGCAGGGTGAACACCGGGCACAGACAAAATGGAAATGACCTCTGACATAACAGAGCAGAGGCAGGCCAGTAAGCCATGAGTAGCTCACTTGGACAGAGCGCTGCTTTACCACGAGCGTGACCTAAGTTTGAGCCCAGTGCCCACAACACTGAAGTAAGCTTCAATCCTGTAGTGTCTCTCTCTCACTCACACTGTATCCAAAAATATATGTGATCATTAAAAAAAAAAAAAAGAAAAAAAAAGAGCAGTAGGGGACCAAAAAGCTGTGAAAGCTACAACCCTTTCCCTACCCCCTGAAGGCCAGGAGAAACAAGAAAAGTTTAGCCATCTTGAGAGAAACAAGATGGCGGCCACGTGACAGGGATTTGTCCAAGTGGTTCATGAGTTGGGTGTTGGTCAGAAAGAGGGAGGTTTTGATTTGCTGGATGACACTCACTCTGCACTGATGGTTAAACTGCAGACTGGCAGCGACTGCTGTATGCCAGAAACATCCAACCGTTGCTAAATGCCCATCTGTTATGAACATTGTGTTCCTGTGGGGGTTTAAATGCTATCTTTGATAGCTGTTTGTTGGTTCTTAATTAATTTCCAGGCACTAATCATAGTTAAACCATTTAGAAGCTGTAACTTTCACTTCTAAGTGATGGCTTCTTAGTTTGATAAGTTCATAATTAAAACTGTTCCATTATTAAATCACAGTATCTGTCCTTAAATGCAACAAGTAAAAAATACATACTGGCAAGAACAAATGATCAGAAGCCTATTTATTGGAGACGTTGTTCAGGTTCTGCTATAGTTACTCTTAAAATTCATGGCATGCTTTATGGACTTTCATGCATTTATTAAATGAATGTAATATTCCATGGAAACACACTTTTTTTTTTTTTTTTTGCCACCAGGGTTATCACTAGGGCTCAGTGCCTGCACTATGAATCCACTGCTCCTGGAAGCCATTTTTTTCTTTCTATTTTTATTTGACAGGATAGAGAGAAATTGAGAGGGGAGGGGAGACAAAGAGGGGGACAGAAAGATAGACAGATACCTGCAGACTTGCTTCACCGCTCATGAAGTGCTCCCCCTGCAGGGAGGGAGCAGAGGCTCAGACCTGGGTCCTTGCACAGGGCGATGTGTGTGCTTAACTGGCCTGCTACCACCCAGCCCCATCCTTTAAATATATCATTAAATGTGTGTATTATTTCATGTATTATTAAATATATTATTTAAAATATATATTTAAAATTATTATTTCTTTTTTTAACATTTAAAAAAAATTTTATATGTATTTATTCCCTTTTTGTTGCCCTTGTTTTATTGTTGTTATTGCTGTCGTGGTCGCTGGATAGGACAGAGAGAAATGGAGAGAGGAAGGGAAGACAGAGAGGGAGAGAGGAAGACAGACACCTGCAGACCTGCTTCACCGCCTGTGAAGCGACTCCCCTGCAGGTGGGGAGCCGGGGGCTCGAACCGGGATCCTTACGCCGGTCCTTGCGCTTTGCACCATGTGCGCTTAACCCGCTGCGCTATTGCCCGACTCCCCCACCACCATTTTTTTACTCCTCCCTCCAGCATGGTTTCCTCGCCCCCCACCCCTCTCTTCCCCTTCCCCTCAGGTAACTGTTTTCAATGTCCACTATGGAATTTTAAAAATGTGTTCGTCAGTTTTATATCCTGATAATATGAACATGGGTGAGAGATTAATACATGTCTTTTCTTCTTGACTTATTTTGCCTTGTACAATCCCCTCGCATGGTTAGCTCCCCTTAAGTCTTATTTATTACATAATTCAAGATAACCTCATGACTGAAAAGAGTACAAGGTTCCAGGTTCCAGCTGTTTCAAATCAGTTATTTTGTGAGGCCTCATGCCTGCTATTGGTGACCGACCTACTTTCTGACCTGCAAGGAAACCAAGGCCCACTGCCAAAAAAGAAAGAAAGAAAAGAAAAGAAAAAACATAGTTTATCTTAGGGCTGGTGAAACAGCTCACTTGGATAGAGCACAGCTCTGCCACATGCGTGACCCAGGTTCGAGTCCAGCAGACCCACTTGCATGAAAGAACATTTTAATGATGTGATATCTTTTGTTCTCTCTTCTCTCTCTCTCTGGCTCTCTCCAAATAGATACATGGTTTGGGGGATTTTTTTGCCTCCAGGTTATTGCCGGGGCTCAGTACCTGTATTATGAATCCACTGTTCCTGGCAGCCATATATTTTTTTCCACTGTTGTTGTTTCTATTCCTGCTGTTGTTGTTGTTGTTGGATAGGACAGAGAAAAATCAAGAGAGGAGGGAAGACAGAGGGGGAGAGAAAGATAGACACCTGCAGACCCGCTTCACTGCCCGTGAAGTGACTCCCCTGCGGGGGAGGGGGGGAGGCCGGGGGGGATCAAACAGATCCCTGTGCTGGTCTGTGCCCCACACTGTGTGTGCTTAACTCTATGCACTACTGCCTGGCCCCCCAAAATGTTTCTTTGTTTTTTTTTTCAGATATGGAATTACATCAGAAAATTACCATCATCACAATCTGTGTAAGAATTTTTCAGTCTGGGAGGTGACAAAGAGAAACACAAATAAATGCTAAGCTGGGATGATTTTTGTTATTATGTCAATAATTATTTCTCTAGTTTCTCTCCAGGACACACATCAGTGTTTCACGTGAAGCCATTTCAGTGTGCTCTAATACAACCTCTATGAGGTGAGAGGCTTGCTCTGGTCTTTTTTTTTTTTTTTTTAGAGAGAGAAGGGGCCGGTGGCGAACCAGGTTGAGTGCACATAATACAATGTTCAAGGGCCCAGGTTCAAGTCCCCAGTCCCCATCTGCAAGGGAAAAGTTCCACAAGTGGTGAATCAGTACCGCAGGTGTCTCTCTGCCTCTCTCCTCTGTCTCTCTTCCATTTTTGGCTATCTCTATCCAATAAGTAAACAAAGATAATTTTAAAAATCCATTAAAAGGGGGCCAGGTGGTGGCGCACCTGGTTGAGTGCACGTGTCTCCCAGTCCCCACCTGCAGGGGGAAAGCTCTGCAAGTGGTGAAGCAATGCTGCAGGTGTCTCTCTGTCTCTCTCCCCTACTCTCCCGACTCCTGGCTGTCTCTATCCAATAAATAAAGATAATTAAATATATAACATATTTATGGGAGTCGGGCGGCAGCGCAGTGGGTTAAGTGCACATGGCACAAAGCAGAAGGAACCAGCATAAGGATCCCGGTTCGAGCCCCCGGCTCCCCATCTGCAGGGGAGTCGCTTCACAGGCGGTGAAGCAAGTCTGCAGGTGTCTGTCTTTCTCTTCCCCTCTCTGTCTTCCCCTCCTCTGTCCATTTCTCTCTGTCCTATCCAACAACGACGACATCAACAACAACAACAATAAAAAACAAGGGCAACAAAAGGGAAAATAAATAAATAAAATATATTTTAAAAATATATATATATATTTTTTTTTTAATTCATTTTTAAAAAAAGAGGAAGAGAGAGAGAGACCAGAGCTTTGGCATACAGTGATGCTGGGGGACTAAACTTGTGGCCTCTAGTTTCAGACCTGCAAGTTCTGTGCTCTAACAGGCTGAGCTATCTCCTTGATACTTTCTGAGTTTTGATTATTTCAACTGAAAGAATAAGCAATATTAGTCTTGTCATTCGTTTAACTTTTATCATTCTGGTATTAAGAATTGACGTCAATCACATGTCAAGAAATGTTATCTGATTTTCCAGAGAATGATTTTTAATTCACAAATATTTTTTTATTTGTGGCCGAATAATTCATTCTGATATTTATCATTTAAAAACTACTTATTTTCATGAGAGAAAGAAAGAGAGAGAGAGATCAGAGCATCACCCAGCTCTGGCACATGGCAGTGCCAGGGATCAAACCAGGGGCCTCAGGTGTACAAACCTTGTGCTATATCACTGACTTCATCTCTTTGACTGAAATTCCTTTGGATGCATTGGATCAACCTTCTCGTGGTGCATCCCGTGAGTACCCATTTATTGGGGAAACTGACGATCCTTCCTAGCCAACTGAATCCACATGGATCCCAGTCACTTTCAAAGCCAGCAACAAGCAGACATCAGGCTCAACCTGACGCTGTTGACTGGCTACGGAAAAAGGGCAAACACTAGAAGAAGAAGAACTGAAATTCCTTGTGAAGATGTGAATTTTCTTTCTTTTTCTTTTTTAATTTCTATATTGGATGATTGTTTTATAATTGACAGTAAATACAATAGTTTGTATATGTATAACATTTCTCAGTTTTCCACATAACAATACAACCCCCCAGGTCCTCTGTCATCCTGTTCCAGGACCTGAACAGGGGTTCAGGACCCCCCACCCCCACCCCCAGAGTCTTTTCCTTTGGTGCAAGACACCAACTACAGCTGAGGTTCTACTTGTGTTTTCTTTTCTGATCTTGTTTTTCAACTTCCGCCTGAGAGTGAGATCATCCCATATTCAGAGGATGTGAATTTTCTTTTCTTTCTTTTTTTTAAGATAGGATAGAGAGAAATGGAGAGAGGAGGGGAAGACAGAGAGGGGGAGAGAAAGACAGACACCTGCAGACCTGCTTCATCATCTGTGAAGCGACTCCCCTGCAGGTGGGGAGCCGGGGGCTCGAACTGGGATCCTTATGCCGGTCCTTGCGCTTTGCGCCACATGAACTTAACCCACTGAGCTACTGCCCAACTCCCCAGGATGTGAATTTTCTATGAAACATGGTAATATTTACTGACAATTGAAAACAGTTAACCCTGGCCTGGGAGGTGACCCAGCAGATAAACTGTCAGACTCTCAAGCAAGAGGTCCCGAGTTCAATTCCCACCACTACTCTGGCTCTCCCCCTCCTCCACTCCCCCCACCCCAGTAAATAAATCAATCTCTTTTTTAAAGAAAGAATATAGTTAATCATTGTACTCCCCAAATTCACATTAAAAATTCCTACCAAGTAAGAGAAACTTTCCCAAAATTCCCTTGGTTTTCATGTAGACGGCTTCAAAGGGGGCGCAGAATGACTGGTTGAGTGGCTCTCTTTCTATGTCAGGAATCATCAGTGAGTTTGGGGGGGGGTGTCTTTATCTGACACCTCCATTGAAAATTTTCTCTCAGTCTTTTTAGTAATCCCTGAAGATTCTTGCAAGAAACTGATCAACAAAAACTCTCCCTCATAGCTAGCTAGCTTGTCTCCTAGAAAGGAGAACTCCCCCAGATCAGCTGTGGGGGTCACCCTGAAATGTCACTTGACAGATGAATCCTCGATTGTTCCCAGTGTGTCGATAGAGACTGACTTTTAATTCTGATAGACCTCCAGGACCTAGGAGAGTGTCTTGTATGAAGCAACTGCCACAGAAATATTTATCAATGAGCACAAGAAGGAAGGTCCACAAATTAAAATCGCCGCTAGTTTTAGGCTGGAAATGTACCTTGACTTCAACTAAGCGGGAAGGTATCAGCCCTTAAATACCACCTTATGCCAATGTTTCAAAGCACTAAACCACAATTTGAATATCCCTGGGAGAAGAGAATGGGAAGAACTGAACTCACTTTAAAAGTCTGTAATAGGCAAAGCGGAACAGCTCCTGGAAGAAGACAGAGACGAGCACGCCGGTAATGAGCAGGTATCTCGATGCTTGTCCTTCTTGGTCGCCGGCAATGGTTCTTGCTATGAACCAAAACAAGGAGGACAGCAGGAATGACATCAGCCAGAAGAAAGCTCTGAAAATCAGAAGAAGGGAAAAAAAGTTACAAGTATGGACAGGTTTAGTGATGACTAAAAGCACAAAGAAACAAGCATAAAATAATTACAAATAAAATAAATAAAAAATGGAAAAAGAGGGCGTAAGGATCCTGGTTCGAGCCCCCGGCTCCCCACCTGCAGGGGAGTCACTTCACAGGTGGTGAAGCAGGTCTGCAGGTGTCTGTCTTTCTCTCCCCCTCTCTGTCTTCCCCTCCTCTCTCCATTTCTCGCTGTCCTGTCCAAATACGACGACATCAACAACAACAATAATAACTACAACAATAAAACCAGAAGGGAAACAAAAGGGAATAAACAAATAAATATTTTTTAAAAGTGAAAAAATATATATGGAAAAAGAACTGTGCAAATCTGACCTGAAGTAGGAATAGGTTCCCTGACACTTGAATAAAGAGAAAAAGACCTCATAGGATGATGCTGTCGGTTATCTGTCTTTAAGCAGTGGTGCCTTCTCTCTCATGAAAGGAACACGGGTTCTGCAGGAAGAAGGTGTGCCTCCTCCTGAAAATCACTGTATCAGTGGTCCAAGTGATTTGTGAGTAAATCTGCAGATTTTGCCGGGCAAGAACGGTCTAGCTGACAACTCTATTCTCTGAGCCCACCTCTAGTCAGTGTGTTTTGCCTGCTGATGCACAGATAAGTTTTTCCCAGAGAACTGCTTCCATCTCCATTAACAATGATGGACAGGCTCATCAGAGGGAGAACCTGTGTTCTGATGGAGATGGGTCCTGATACAGGGCACTTTTGGGGGCCCTCCAAAAGCGCCCTGTAGATTTGATCGTCTTACTGTTACAATATTTATGTTAAAAGGATGCAGGGAAGAGGAGGCTGCAGAACTGGTACTTTGTTCTCATCTGTCATCTGAGATGGCTGGTGAGAGTAGCCGTGGCAGGAAGGCCCGTCCAGCTGAGGCTGAGGGGTTACAGCCAGGGCACCCCACCCATGGAGACATAAGCTGGGGGCTGGGAGAGCCTGCCACAGCCTTTCTCCTGCCACTGCCCTGCACACACGCCTCCTCTGCAGATAAGAGGGGAGGGCTTTTCTGCCAAGAAGGGCAGGTGAGCCTTGTAAACCTGGCTTTTAAAATGGCCGGGGGGGGGGGGGCTGGTTGGTGGTGCACCTGGTTGAACACACAAGTTACAATGCCCAAAGACCCAGGTTCAAGTCCCTGGTCCCCACAGGCAGGGGGAAAGCTTTGCGAGCAGTGAAGTAGGTCTGCAAGTGTCTCTCCCTCTCTATCTTGTCCTTCCCTCTCGATTGATCTGTCTCTTTCAAATAAATAAATAAAACATTTAAATAAAATTAAATGGCCCTGGGAGTTGGGCGGTAGTGCAGCGGGTTAAGCACAAGGACCGGCATAAGGATCCTGGTTCCAGCCCGGGCTCCCCACCTGCAGGGGAGTCGCTTCACAGGTGATGAAGCAGGTCTGCAGGTGTCTGTCTTTCTCTCCCCCTCTCTGTCTTCCCCTCCTCTCTCCATTTCTCTCTGTCCTGTCCAACAACGACGACATCAACAACGATAACGAAAAACAACAAGGGCAACATAAAGGGAAAATAAATATATATATATATATATATATATATATATATATATATATATATATATATATATAATTAAATGGCCCTGTAGAGCAGCACATAACATGCAGCTGGGGTGTGTGTGTAGAAGCTGGAGAACTTGGGGGACCAAGGGACAATGTGGGGAGGGTCCCAGAACTGCCATAGGTGAGAACAGGGAGCAGGACTGCCTCCAGCCTCCAGCCTCCAGCCTCCAGCCTCCAGCGACAGACGGACGGACGGACGGACGGGCAGCCCCCTTCGCATGCACAGCGAATCACCTGTGTATGGGGGGGGGGGGTCCCTGACACGGGCCCTGCCTTCGGGTGGTGGGGAGGGGTGGGCGGAGGGAGCTCCCCGCACCCGACCCGCAGGTGCTCAAGGCTCTCGGCCCCTCTGGGGTGACAGGTGCCCGTGAGGATGGGGGCGACACCGGGGTCCCCTCTGCAGCCCCGGAGAAATGGAAGATGCATCTGAGGGTGCACCACGTTTCTGCACACAGCTGTCATGGCTCCTGCCGCCCCCCGACCCTCGACCACCCCCCAGTACCTCCCAAGCCGAGCACCGGTCGCCCGGGGGGGGGGGGGGCGGGCGGGGCTCACCCGACGATGAGGAAGATGATGCGCAGCGGCTCGGTGGCGATGGTGAAGAGGTAGAGGGCGAGCGCAGGCCCGAAGGCGATGAAGGAGCAGCCGAAGAACATGACGAGCGTCATGGCGGCCGCGGAAGCGACGGGCCCGGCAGGAAGCCGAGCGCCCGGGATGGCGGAGAGGAGCCGCGAGCCGCAGAGACCCGAGAGCCGGCGGGTGCGCCGCCAGCGGCGGGCGGGGCGGTGGGCGGAGTCAAGGCGGGACGGGGCGTGGTCTGTGGGGTGGTGGGCGGGGCCTCAGAGAGGAGGGCGGCCGGCGGGGACAGAGGGCAGGCCCAACGGGCAGTGGGCGGGGCCGGGGCAGAATGGGGCGTGGTTGAGGGCTGCTGGGCGGGGTCATGGTGGAGTTGGGCGGGGCTTGGAGACTAGGCAGAACAGGGTAGGCCCAGGGGACCGTGGGCGGGGCCTCGAGGCCGGGAGCGGGGCCTGGAAGGAGGGGGCGGGGCCGTAAACTGGAGCGGAGGCGTGGCCATCGGCGGGTCCCCAATATGGGCGGGGATGAGGGCGGGGCCAGGGGGATAGGGCTGTGTTGGGAATGGGCGGGACTAGGGGGTGGGTCGCGGGTGGGCGGGGTCAGGTTCAGGAGGGGCGGGGCGCTGGACTGGGAGAGAGGGAGAAGGGCAGGGGTGCTGGTTTCTTTAGCTGTGCAGAAGCTTTTTAATTTGATGTAGTCCCTCCCATAGGTTTATACTTGCCTTAGTCTTCTTTGTCATTGGATTCGTTTCACTGAAGATGTTTTTAAAATTTATGCGGAAAAGAGTTCTGTCAATATTTTCCTCTAAGTATCTGATAGTTTGTGGTCTAACATCCAAGTCCTTGATCCACTTGGAATTGACCTTTGTGTTTGGTGAAATATAGTTCAGTTTCATTCTTCTGCATGTTTCAACCCATTTTTTCCAACACCATAATTTTCAGTATATAAGTCTTTCACTTCTTTGGTTAGGTTTATTCCTAGATATTTTATTGTTTTTGTTGCTACAGTGAAAGGAATTGATTTCTGGATTTCAACTTCTTCTAACTTGGTGTTTGCATAGAGAAATGCCACTGACTTTTGAATGTTAATTTTGTAGCCTGACACCTTACTGGATTGTCTGATGATATCCAAAATATAATTGCTGGATTCCATAGGTTTTTCTGTGTATATTATTATGTCATCTGCAAATAGGGAGAGTTTGACTTCTTCTCTTCCAATATGTATGCCTTTAATTCCTTGCTCCTGCCTGATTGCTATGGCAAGAACTTCCAACACTATGTTGAATAGTAATGGTGATATGGGCAGCCCTGTCTAGTACCTGATATGAAGGGAAATGCTTCCAGTTTTTCACCATTGAGTATGAGGTTGGCTGTAGGTTTGCTATATATAGACTCCACTATCTTAAGGAATTTTCCACCTATTCCCTTTTTTGTAGTGTTTTGATCATAAAGGGATGTTGTATTTTGTCAAAGGCTTTCTCTGCATCTATTGATATGACCATGTGGTTTTTGGTCTTGCTTTTGTTGATGTGGTGGATCACGTTGATTGATTTACGTATATTAAACCAACCTTGCATGCCTGGGATAAACCCCACTTGGTCGTGATGAACAATCCTTTTAATATATTGCTGTATCTGGTTGGCTAGAATTTTGTTCAATATTTTCGCAGCTATGTTCATCAGAGATATTGGTCTGTAGAAGGGCAGGGGTGCCTGGGGAGCTTCTGGGGCGGGGCAGAAGAGAAGAGAGGTTAGAGAGGAGGATGAACAGAGGTGGATAGCAGGTCCTTGTCTCCTTTCTGTGCTGCAGTGGGGTTTGCTGCTGACAGAGGGTGGAGGCAAGGCGCTCTGCATGCCCCTTGGTATCCGACCAGGTCGCTTCGAGGAGGGAACCAGAGGAGGACTGTTCCCCAGCCTGCCTTGGAACAAAAAGAGAACTGATTCCAAATAGCAAGCCAGGGCCAAAGTCCATTGAAAATACTGGCATAGACGGGCTGCATCACACCCCGGGGTGGCAGGGACTTGCTTCTGCAGCACCTAGGAGGTGTTCACTAAACAGTGTTCAATGAACAAAGGAATTTTCACAGTACTTCTAATATATTATCAAACGCATTTTCTCTTTTATGTTAATTAAACATTTTCTGAGAGGTTTGAAAATCAAAACCAGAAAACCATTCTCTGGTCATTCACACCTAGGTGCTTATTCTTCATGTTCACTGGAAATAACAGTACTTCCTGGTTTGTTGTTTATTCTGGCACAGCAGGTGCTACAAAAGTGTCAGCCTCTGCTGCTTCCCTTTAATGTTATAAATAAATAAAAGCTCTTGGAGCAACCAGCTCAGGACTGGCATGTCAAAGGTCCTTGTTTGATCTCAACATCATATGTGACATAGCAGTGCTCTGCTCTCCCTCTTTTTCTTGTAAAATAGATAAATATTGGAGGAGGGGCCTCTTACAGATTAATATTAAAGACAGACATGGGGGTCAGGCGGTGGCATACTTGGTTAAACCCACACATTATCATGAACAAGGACTTGGGTTCAAGCTCCGGCTCCCCACCTTTAGGGGGAAAACTTCAGAGTCGTGAAGCAGGTCTGCAGGTATGTATCTTTCTCCTTCTCTACCTCCCCCAACCCTCTCAATTTCTCTATATCCTATCAAATAAAAAAATAGGAAGAAAAAAAAAAGATTGCTGGGAGAGGTGGATTTGTAGTGCTGGCACCAAACTCCAGCAATAACCCTAGTAAGAAAAAAAAAATTTTTTTTTAAAGAAAGGACAAATACTACTTAACAAGCTCTAGAACCTGACTGTAGGTGTTTTTGTGGTGCACCTTTGAACACGGGCTTTCACAGAGCACAGGAACTGTTCAGTCCTTACAGGAGTGTCGTCATGTGTCTGTGTGTGTTTTCCCCTCTACTTATTCCACAGAACATTTCTCGAGACACCAGTGGCTGTCATTTTGAATTCTTATCCAGTAGCTGTGCAAACTGAGATTGCAACAGCAACTCTAGATGACATAGTGATTCAGTGTTACATGGATTCTTTGGATCTGTTCCTGAATCGTTGTTATCAAATGTAATTCCATTACTTAAGCCTTCACACTGTGTCCTTTACCTTATCGTTACTTAATAGCTCCCCATAATGTCCTCATTCTCAGTGGAAATTAAGATTCTATGCAAGTAATCACCATGGATATTTCTCTGTATCATTGGTAAATAGCTCTCCAAGATCTGTGCTTTAAGATTTTAAAATGTAGGGACAGAAACACATTTTGTGGGGGCCGGGCAGTAGTGCAGCGGGTTAAGCACACGTGGCACAAAGCACAAAGACTGGCAGAGGGATGCCGGTTCGAGCCCCCGGCTCCCCACCTGCAGGGGAGTCGCTTTACGGGTGGTGAAGCAGGTCTGCAGGTGTCTGTCTTTCTCTCCCCCTCTCTGTCTTACCCTCTTCTCTCCATTTCTGTCCTATCCAGGGAAATTGTGAGGATATGGTTGAGCATGGTGTAGAGCCTCCTACTGAAAAGTGGGAGCCTGGGTGACACGACCTTTCTGTCAGTCTCTCTCTGCTTGAGGTCTAGCATGGAAGAAAAACGACCACCAGGGAAAAGTTCCCTGTCAGCCTCCCTGCCACTCTCCCTTTTCTACACAATCATGGTTTTGCCTGAAAGGCCCTTCCCTACTTCCCCACCCACTCCATTCCTTTGGTCACATCTGATCTACTCTCTGCCCTCAGGACCACCCTCTGGCTGCTGGTTACTGATAACCTTGCTTCCTCGTTCCTTTAACCGACTAAACCTCTTGCTCAGCAATTACTGGAAAAGTCCCGACCCTCCCCAGACCCTCTGCCTCCCTACCATATATGGTATACACACGTCACTTCCTCCTGCGGCCCCTTATACACCCTGCTTTGCTGTTCAGTAAACGGACTGTGTGCACGACACATTCCCCTGGTGATCCCTGGTGGTACCACTTGCCACACAGGAAAAGATCCAGTCGCTCACCCTGCTGCCCCGGAACATTCCTTCTGGGGCCCCCGCATCTGGTGCGCAACAGAGCGCGTAAGCCCTAAAGTTTCTGCCCGGGAAGAGGCCTCCCCACCGAAGAGTCCGACACCCCCCTGCAGGGGCTTGAACCTCTGTCCTTGCACACTATAATGTGTGCACTCAACCAGGTACACCACCACCTAGCCCCTTCACCAGGGTTCTCTCTACAAGTGAGAGATTTGAGGCAAGGCCGCAGTGTTGACTTGAGGCAAGGCCGCAGTGTTGATTCCTAACTTGTGTGTGTGTGAAATTATTACTAGTTTCCCCAAGACTTGAAAGCACAAGGTGTCTGAGTGACTCAGGGATTAAATCCCTACAGGGTGGCCGAGAGAGGGAAGGGAACAGGTGCTTACTGTCAATATGATTGTGAACTCCTGAGAACATCCGGAACTGGGTTGTGATGTGACAGTGGAAGCTGATGTGTTCCTGTCTTATGACGGGCTAGTGGGGGGGGCTGGTAAAGCAAGGAGGAAGGGAAGGAGTGTGGGAGAGGGAGGAAGCATGGCACTTACAGGCACAGGAAGTAGTTCAGGACGTCCTGGGTGTGTGAGCAGAGGGACAGGAGAGAAGCGGGGTCGGGCCAGCAGGCTAGGGGTTACAAGTCATGGGGTGCAACTGGGTCAGCGGTGGGATTGGCTCCGCTTTGTAAAGGGCTGGAAAACAGGGCTCCAAGCGGGATATGTTCTGCACACTTGAAGTGGAAGCTAACGGTGGCTTCGATCAGAGAAACGGCAGGTAGCTAAAGAGAAGCAGAGGAACGAAGCAGAGAAAGCAGAGGAACAGAAGGGAGACTGAGAACTTGTGCAAACAATCGAGTGAGGGATGAGCTCCAGGGAGGGAGGGAGACAAGCGGGGGAAAGTCCAAATGATGACCGCTAGTAAGTACTTGGCTCCTGGCTGGGTACTTACTTGCTATGCATGGGTGGGGGGCTTCCTCTTCTATCCCGTGAAATAATATTGGAAAGATGAAGGGGGAGAGGGTTTGTGCAATTGCTCATGGCATTAAGCAATTTAGGTGATTTATCTTGATTCGGTGGGAATCTTCTCTATTTAGTGAAGATGAAAACTGTGTAAGGTACTTAACCAAGAATAAAACTACTTAAAGACCTGACTAAAAACCAGTTAATGAGGCTTCCCCACCTTTTATTAATTTAATATGGATTTATTTTTTTTATTGCTCTACTTACTGAGGCATTGAAGAACTTCACGTCCAATTCTCACGTGAGAAGCATACTCTCTAGCACTCAGCTACCTGTGCAGCCCCAAAGAGGCTGTGTACAGTGGAGTGAAGCTGTGATGTCTCTTCTCCTCCTCCTCTCTCTCTCCATCTGTATGCGGACTCCATGAATGGTGGGGATACGGCTTTTCTCTCTCTCCTTCTCTGACAGAGTCAATGGGGAACAAACAGCCCCTAGATGACGCTTTCTTCTGCAATGTGTTTATTTTGTTAACTGCGGAATCCCTCTGTTTCTGTCAACACTAATTAAATACCTACCATGCACCAGGCTGCTTACTGGGGACTGCGAACACGAGAACTAAAGACATAGACCCCCTTTCTCCAGCTCAGTCTGGCAGGGAGGCACAGGGGACAATCTGAGGCAGGTGCAGGAAATGACACTTCTGCAGACATCAGAGGGGGCCTGGCCAGGCCTGGGCTGTGGCTGAAGACCCAGCATCTTCTGGCTCCTCCCAGAAAATTCTCCCATGATTTGAGCCCCACAGCTAGCAAGTCTGAAGAGATTTTTTTTTTTTTAAGTGCACAATTCATTTCAGAGAGTCATGAGTATGTCCATTATGGAGTTTTTATTTTAGATAAACATTATTGTAAAAAGAAAAAAAAAAAGAAGAAAAAAAGAAAAAGTACACCTGGGAATAAAATTCATTTAAAAAAACACCACAGCAGTGGTATCAGTACACAGTTAGAGAATCGGCTTAAACAGGATTAACCATGGGACAGGGGCACTGTAGCTACAGGAGCGTCTTGCGAGAAGCCACAGGAAAACAAGTAAACTCTGTTGAAACAAACAGTGGGGTCTTCTACGGGGAAGCTAGGTATCTGTCCCAGGGGACGTGGGTCCAATCAAAGTGTTTGTGGCATCAACCGGGCTTGCAGCATCCACTGCAGACATACAAAACAAAACCCATTTGTGAAAGTTCAGAGGAATAATGAACACTAATAATGAAATTCACATTTCAGAAAGAAAGAAAGAAAGAAAGAAAGAAAGAAAGAAAGAAAAGAAGAGAAAAGAAAGGAAGAGAAAAGAGAAAAGAAAGAAAAGGCAGGGGTAAGGGGCCACATAGCAGTACTCAGAACAGTGTTGAGTGCTTATGGTACCAAGCACGAGGTCCCAGGTTTGAGCTCCTGGTCCCCACCTGCAGTGAAGCCAGTGGTATAGGTGTCTCTCTTTCTCTCTTCTGCTCTACTCTCCATCTGTCTTATCAAATAAAGGGGTTTAAAAATTTTTTAAAAAGAAGAAGAAAAACCGCTGCCAGGAGCAGTAGATTCAGGTGCAGGCACCAAACCCCAAAGATAATCCTGGTGTTGAGAGAAAAAGAGGGTAGTGGAAGGGAGAGGCAAGATGAGACAACGGGTTCTCCTAGTTCTTGGCAAGGAGAAGTGCGGTCACGTATGGCACGAGCATTTCAAAGAACAAAGACGGATTTGAAAGGTCCCTAAAATGGTTTGCTGACTTTTATGTCTGTGTACTTCAGTCATGTTAGACATCTTTTTGAGTGAAAATGATCATTTTTATTAGCCTAAAAGGTCTTTCTGCTGTAAAACTGTGCTAGCACTTGACAATTTTATTAGCATATCCTGTCCCTACAGATCCCTAGGACAAAAATTTCAATTTTTAAGACATCCCACTTTCTTTGGATTTGAAATGAAAGAAAAAGCAATGTCCTTGCTATTCAGGGAGACATCCTAAAAAGAGAAGAAGAAGAAGAAGAAGAAGAAGAAGAAGAAGAAGAAGAAGAAGAAGAAGAAGAAGAAGAAGAAGAAAATCCTGACAACAGAAATGAGTGCTTAAATCTGAAATAAAGAAACCCCAATAATAAAATATCATTTAAAAAATCTTAGAAGCTCAATTTTAAAGACTAGGAACTAAATATATAAGGGAACCAAGGTCATAGGCAAGAAAACAAAATCTGCTTGCTTTGAGTGTATCACTTACTGATTACAGGAGGAGCCCATGAAGTTTTAAGACAGATTCCCACAGCTTTCAGAACCTGTACAATGGAGTTATAATCTCTTATTTAGAAAAATCTGCAAACAGTTTTATCTATATTGCACAGCTAAATTCGTTAACAGTGAGATAATTTTTTTTTTCCACTATTGGGTACGACATATATATTCTACCCTAAATGAAACTACCTTCTACATGGACCAATGATAGCTTGAGTTAAAACAAAACATAATCTAATTTGTGTTAGACATTAAAGGCTGGCTCACTGTTTTTTTTTTTCCCTACCGGTTATTAGAATACTAGTTTTCTAAATGAGGTATAATTAAAAAATAGTCCTTCAAAGAGAAAAAAAAATGAGTATAGTCTTCTGAAAATTGATAACAAAGACAGCACAAAATGTTTCTGTAAATAGTAAGAAACCTTGCAGCACCTCCTAACCCCCATCTGTGGGAAGTCAAGTATGTGCCCAGCCAACCAGCTGACAATCAGCTTGACTTCCAGGCAGTGGACTCCCAGGGCCTTTCTATTGGCGGGTTCCCTTAGACTACTTGACAAAGTGGTGTTCACCCACTGTCACGCGCATGACAAAGTGCGGCCACCGAGTCACTAGCACTGCAGCCGACACGTCTTCATGGACCTTCTCCTTAGGCCACAACAAGGTTTGCACAAACCTGGATGTCTTCTGTTTTGGCAGGGAACTGACAGTTAATCTGTCTCTCAGTTCTTCTACGAATAGAAAATAACAATAATAATAATGCACTCTATGTACATTATTCAGCAGAGGGGACTGTTTATTGGGTCGTCTTACCATGCAGAAAGAGAATTTCCTATGGTCTTAGTTCAAATTATATACAATTTAGCAAAGCTAAATGTAAGAAAATATCGAGGACAATTTATTTCTATATAACAGAGCTTATATCCTCCCCTCCCCACCCCCACCCCTGATTTGCTGCTACTTCAAAGAACACTTTGAGGCTTGTGGAGCTTTCTGACAGGCTCTTTCAAAGGGAAGTTTGTGGAGACTGGTTATTAACTCAGAAAAGACAAGAGAGAAAGAGTAAAGTAAAAGGCAAAACACTTTGTTTAAAAAAAAAAAAAAAAAAAGCTAACCACAGAATATGTCAGTTTTGGTTTGCAGACAGCCCCTGAGATATAAACCAAAGGGTTAAGAGACCGAGCAGTCAGAGGTTAGTTACTAAGAGGGCTACATTCACACACGGCACCATAGCACTTGCCTTTTGAGAAATCACTTTGTTCCTGTTCAGAAAGTCTAGCTGCTTGGATCTTTTTCTGAGAGTGAGTAAAGATAACATGCTTCTAAGAAATTCACTTTCCTTTGCTAAAGGTGGACCTAACTCTAACATGGTAGACTTACAATCAACTGTTAAACAAAGAACTGCCGGTCTTACTAGAACACCAACAGATGTCTGTAAACCTACAGGGAAGTCAGACAATCAAGGAGGCTGAAATTTATCAGCAACAAGTTTTGTGTGTCTGTTGGAGAGAGAGAGGGAGGGGAGGGAGGGAGGGAGGAAGGGAGAGAGAGAGAGAGAGAGAGAGAGAGCCCAGTACTTTGTTGCCTCTCAACTATGCAGAAGTTTTCAAACAGATGGTCTACGTTAGCTGGTCCAAGCAACAGTGGATTCCAACAAGACCTTAATTTGAAGCAGAAATCCCTACAGTAATAAGCAATACGTTTCCACTGTCGATCAAGCCTGATGGTGACCTTTACAGAACAAAGCAGGGAAACAGGAAGGATAGTTGTGAACAGAATTCATTTCCCTGGTCACCTCTTTGTTGTTCCTTTCTGTGTCAGAAGGCCAGAGTAACAGCAGCGACAGAAAAATCTGAATTTGGCACATAAGTTAGCACTAAGTTCTTTTTTTTTCCCTTTCCCCTTTTGTGATAGCATCATATACATAAGGACCACCAGTAGCAGTTTGGTGAGAAAGGCAGCTAAGCGTTTGGCTGGCTTCAGTCCAAATGACTGGACCAAGTTCTGTAACAATGAACCTGAACAGATGGAGCTGGGCTCACACACTCAACAACAGCTATTTCCAAACTGAAACCTCCAGCAGACTTTCTCTAGTGAGAAAGCGACATTCTTCCTAGAGGCTGCATGGGTCTAGTTACTCTTATAAAACAACAACAACAGAATCAATAAGGCAGAACCAAATTCTCATGTTATAATCATCAAGAGCTATCTTTATTAAATTTATAGCAACCTGTCACTCTCCCTTCTGGTTAGCTTCCTGCAAACTAAAAACTAACTCTTTGTTAGCTCTTACAGACAAGAGATGATGGCAGGAGCGAGGCATTCAGACTAAACCAACAAGCTAAGGAGTACTTGGCATGACAAAAAAATAAGCACGACTGGGTGCTGAGATAAAAGGCCATCTAGCTGCTTATGCCAAATTTCAGCTCAAAAGTTCACAACGAGAAGCAGACAAGGAGGTTCAGATCTGCTGTGTCTTAGGTAGATAACTGAGTGGTTATAACAGGTCAAAAGAAAGGGCAGGTAGAGTGAGACGGACCCCAGGCGAAAGGAGACTGAGGTGACTTCCACTAACCAGAGTCTCTGGCAAACAACTGAAGGATGAAGAAATCAAGAACGTGTGGCCTCTGATGACGAGATGGTTATTTTTTTTTTTTCTTTTTGAGAAAGATCTGAAGAGAATTTGACTCTTAGTGGAGAAAACTACACATCAGGGCGTGTAAATAAATGCTGTGGGTGCAATGGCAGTTGGCCCAGAGAACCGGACCAAACAGGTTAATCTCTACTTTCAGTGCCCTCGCTCTTATTTGTAAACCTCCACCCCCAATGCACACATTTGTCCAGAAGTTTATGGGACAAAAATGTGCACTTGTGAGCCTCAGATTTCGCAGTAAGTCGGAAAAAGGTTAGCACTGCTGTGCAGTGAGAAAGAAAGCTAGCAAGTTCTGCAACAAAGGAAAAAGAGGACAGGTCCTGCATGTCTCTCCACACCACTGCTTCCATGTTGGAGAAAAGGAGCCTGGGATGGTGCTGGCCAGGGGGCTGGCGTCCACTGGGAGTCTGTGTCCAGAGGTCTGGGGGGCATGGTGCTCTCCGCAGCAGCCGGGCAGGAAGAGTCGGAGGCTGGGTGACCTGTGCTTTCAGAGAAGCAAGAGAGGGTCCTGCAGTCTCTTAGAAAAAGAGTTCATCAAAGCAGCGAGCAGCGGAAGAAGCTGGTCTTCTTTGATCGGTTTTCTGTAATTTTCACTGGCCCACCTGCCCCTGACGAATTGCTGTCGTTCTGAAAGAGAGAAGGCCGAGTTACCGAGGCAACGAGCATGACCGCTCTATAAGTTCAACCCCAGCTGCCCGAAGACTCAGACGGTCAAACCACATCATCAAACGCGCTTGGTGCTTTAAAGACTGGGGAGGGAACAGCTAAGCTCGCAGGCTGTCTGTATCACTGGAGATTGGTGGGTTAAAATGAGGACACCGTTTTAGGGACAGTGGTTTTCATCTTATTTTCTATTAATAATATATTAGATAGAAAACTCCCACTTCCAAATTGCAAAGGAGTATTAGCCAGTGAACGGTATTTTCAAGGGTAATGATGGAAACATAAGCCATCGATATAGAGAATCCCGTTAGAAGGAACCTTAAGTTGGGGTTGAGAGTGTTTTGCAGACATCTACCAGATATGAAATTGTACCCGTGTCAGCAACTGTACTGAATCATTCATTTACCCCCCCAATAAAGAATATAATCACCCATTAATCCTCCAATAAAGTAAAAGAAGAGAAGGAGGAAACTAAGATATACTTTACATAAAAGTTTCAAACTGAGACAAATTTTCAAGGCAGTCCTAACGATTTATAATTTCAAACTCAAGTCAACTTCAGTAACTTGAAGATCACTATTATATGCAGATATAAATATCAGTCACATGAGCCCTGAATTAATAACGTGGCGAAAATTTTAATTTATGCCAATATTATTTTAACTGTTCTAGCCAAAAGTTCAAATCCAGATCACTTAAGGAGTCAGGACTGAACAGCTACAGAGTTCAGATCTGAAAAACCTGAAGAAAAAAAAAATAATAAAAGTTCCCCGAGATGAGTATGTGAGTTGGGGGGAGGAAGCAGCGAATGAGAGGGGAACATATTAACAGCAGACTTATCATTTTAACCAAATAAGTAACATAAGAAAACACATTTTGGGAGTCAGGTGGCAGCACAGTGGATTAACTGCACGTGGTGTCAAGTGCAAGGACCAGCGTAAGAGTCCTGGTTCAAGCCCCTGGCTCCCCACCTGCAGGGGACTCGCTTCACAGGCGGTGAAGCAGGTCTGCAGGTGTCTGTCTTTCTCTCCCCCCGTCTTCTCCTCCTCTCTCCACTTTTCTGTCCTATCCAACAATGACAACATTAATAACAACAACAATAACTACAACAATAAAACAAGGGCAACAAAAGGGAATAAATAAATATAAAAAAACACATTTTAAAAAAACATAATGAGAATTAAAATTATAAGTAATACATACCATTTTTCTGTTGAGTTTTGTCATTATATCTCGTGCAAGTGTATAAAATGCCTAAAGGACAGACAAAACAATTTATTATATGCTAAAGATAAATGTACAAACAGAATGTAGACCTTTCATCATTGCATTATAAAACATAAGCATCTTCCTTTAACATTTTGAATTGAGCAAAGAACATGATCATAGTGGGCACATAAATGTTTTCTTTCAATTTTTTTTTTTTAACCAGAGCACTGCTCAGCTCTGGCTTATGGTGGTGCAGGGGATTGAACCTGGGACTTTGGAGCCTCAGGCATGAGAGTCTCTCCATAACCATTATAATATCTACCCCTATCCATTTTTTTTAAATAAATGATTTTTCAAATTTTATTTATATTAATGAGATAGACACAAAAGAAAGATGTGGAGGGTAGGGAGAGGAAGAGCAGGAGAAGGATTGAGAGGGCAGGGGGTAAACAGCATAATGGTTATGCAAACACTCTCTCCTGCCTGAGGCTCCAAAGTTCCAGGTTCAGTCTCCTGCATCACCATAAACCAGAGCTGAGTGCAAAAAGGAGAGAGAGAGAGAGAGAGACAGAGAGGGAGAGAGAGGGAGGGGGGAGAGAGGGAGAGAGAGAGGGTGGGGAGAGAGGGAGAGAGAGAGGGTGGGGAGAGAGGGAGAGAGGGAGAGAGAGAGAGAGAGAGAGACACCAGAGTACTGTTCAGCTCTAGCTGATGGTGATGTTAGGGACTGAACATGCGAAGAAGCCTGAGGCAGGAGAGTCTTTTGCAGAACCATTATGCTGTCTCCCAGCCCTCACTTTTCACTTACAAACATTTCCGACGATATCAAGCTGTCATTGAACCATTATGCTTTCTCCCCAGCCCTCGCTTTTCACTTATAAAATTTCCTACGACGTCAAGCTGCCATTCATTCACTGAGTATTTTCTGCACAGGATGTCCGACACAAGCTCCTAACAAATTCACTTGAGTTCTAGGTGGGGTGCTCGCTAGGGCTCAGTGCCCACACAATCATTCCACCACACCAAGTGTCTTTTCTCTCCTTCTCCTCTCCCTCTCCCTCCTCCCCAGACAGATAAACTATAATCTTATTATCCACAAACTATAACCTTCCATGACTTAGCACTATAAATTCCTACCAGTTCCTACAGGGCAAATTCCCTGCCCTAAACATCAGGCCAAACGGGAGGAGGACCTCACACAAGCAAGTCCTATGCTCTGCCTGCTGCGACCCCTGGCTACAAGATGGTTACATGACTTTTTCTTCTTCTAGCGTTTGCCCTTCTTCCGTAGCCAGTCAACAGCGTCAGGTTGAGCCTGATGTAAAGTTTCGAGACCTCCTTTGAATCTGGAGAGGTGGCAGTCGTTGACTATTTACATGACTTTTTTCTTTCTTTTAATTTTTTAAATTTATTATCTTTATTTATTGGATAGAGACAGCCAGAAATCAAGGTGGGGGACAGAGAGGGAGAGAGACAGAGAGACACCTGCAGCACTGCTTCACCACTTGTAAAGCTTTCCCCCTGCAGGTGGGGACCGGGGACTCGAACCCGGGTCCTTGCGCACTGTAATACATGCGCTCAACCAGGTGTGCCACCACCCGGCCCCGCTTTTTTCTTTTTTTTAATGCAGTGCCAGGGAATGAACTCAGAACCTCTTAAAATCTGTTAAGCCCTGGGTCCATTTTTTTTGTGTCTGTTTGCTTGTTTAGAAGAGGAATAGCACACGCTGCTCCACCAGCTATGGGATTCTCATGTGGTACAGGGGCCCCTGCCCTGGTGCGTGATCAGGTGGAGGAAGTCATCTCCAGTCTCTTAAAAAACAAACAAACAGAAACAAATCAAAGATTTATTTATTTAATGAGAGAAATCAGAGCACAGCTTGGTCATGCATGGTGCCAGGGACTGAACTCAGAGCCTCACACAAGTAAAGCACCCACAGAATCATGACTCTGAAAGCTTCTTTTGTTTCCATGATGGTCAACCTCTTTGTCGCCCACCACTCCCGCTGCCCCCACCCCCCACGCGCTACCAAAGACCAATTCCTCACGGAGTCACACAGAAACAATCTGGCCAGGGCTGCCATGACTCCTTGTCAGCGTCTGGCACACGGGGTCACCCGTGAGTCTGTTTCTGGACTAGCCAATCCTGGGCTTTATAAGGCCGATCCCACTAGATCACAGCTCTGGGAAACTGCTAATTTCTGCAGAAAAATCTGGCAGGAATAAAGCGGCAGCGGTGACTCCCAGCTCTCTGGTTCCAGCACTCGAGGCTCTATGGCATCACAGTGCAGTCGGGCAGAGCCCCAAGCCAGTCCGGGAAAGCCCGGCTATGGAGGTGGGTCTCAGTGAGCAAGCTTTTCCTCTTGTATCCCCCTTCACAGCTGACTTAAGAGGCTCCCCTCTCTCATGGAAAGCAATCCTTTTGTGGCAAGCAGAAGGAAGCATTTTTCTGCTTGTCTATGCTTATATAAATAAATCAGCAGAGACTTCCTGTTTCTTAATCTCCATTAACCAATCTGAAAAAAAGACAATTGTTAGTTACTGGAAACCAAGGGAGATCTGTGACCAGTCTCCAACAGGCAATGGAATCGTGGCGACTAGCTCGACTAGCTTGTTAGTTACAAGAACCACTAGTGAGTAGCTTCCAAAATGAAACGCTTTATGGGGGCCATCAGAACTCCTAAGTGAGCTGCACATATCAACCCACATTACATGTAATATTTTTATGGTCACTTTCCAATTAAATTTAAAAAATACATAGACCTAGTCAGTTTGACCAATTCTGCCTCTGCCAAAGAACACCTTTCTTTAGGAGAGTTTCTGTGATATAGTTTCTAACAGTTACCTTGAGGAAAATGTGTTAAAAGTTGCTTTCTGATAAATACACTTTCTCATTTCTGGTAAATGCCACTGTCTTACGACATAGCCTGCTTCCTCCCCTCCGAATGCACCAGGATGACATGAGCGACCGTGCACGGACAGAGGACACTGGACGTCCAGCCTTCTAGGGAAAGAGCAGAGCTGAACGCACACTGAACTTCCAGCTCGTACCCAGTGAGTGCCAGCTGAGCGATCTAATAATACAGCCTCTGAGAGGGGCGGGAGCTTGAAATTCAACCAGCAGTGTCTACATACAAGTTGGAAGCGACCACTGGTTCACGCAACACCTTCACTGGGCCAGCCAGGGGGCAAGGCTAAGAGAGGCGCTCGGAAGAGGCATCTCAGCATGGCCACCACGGCAGCCCAGGCGCTGGGCATTTCTTCCTTACCTCTTCTACGTTTGTACTGGACTTCGCGCTCGTCTCCAAGAATTTAATCCCATAGTCAATGGCTAACTGAAAGGAAGACAGAAACGTCTAAATTCACAGCGAGTCGTATGAACGTATAAAGCAATTAAGCTTTGCTTTCCCCCACTACGCCAGGAATCTGGATATCTAACTTGATCATCGTGAGGAGGATAGCACAGTTGCGATTCTCAGGACTTCTTTTCTCTCTACTTTCCGATTCTCTGGTAAACTCTGAAGAGAAACCACGAGGCAGATGTCTCTCCTGCCACTAGTGGGGATTCCAGCTCCTTCACATGCCCTGACAGTGCCGTCCCTCACACACACACACACACACACCCCAGCCATTATTTTTTAAAGCATTACTAGAAGCAGAACAAAAACTTGAGAGCACTCATTATTTGTATTTCTTCTGACTGAGACAGATTGCAAGCTCTCTCACATTTCCATTCACAACCGACGAGTTCCATCCCCAACTCATGTATAACACAAGAGTAGTTATAAATGAGTACAGTATATAATCAGTAGGTGATTTTTTTTTTTAGAAAGAGGGAGGTCTGCAGACAAGCTGAACAGCAAAATGCATTTTGCACGTATGATGAAGAAAAAAAAAAAATCCTAAGCGAAAATTTCCAGACTTAGGAATGGAAGCTTCGATTCTGAAAAATGCCCAGGAGGTAAATAAGCACGCAAAGTAAACTGTGTCTGTGAGGGACAGGCCGCAGCCGGTGACTTCCATGCTTCCTCTTCGCCATCCAAACCCAGCGTCTGAGTACTGGAACCTCCCGCTCCTGGTCCTAATTTCCCCAGAGGGGGTGGATCTCTTTAACTTCAAAAACTGGGCATTTCCAGAGCTGGGAGAAATAGCCTCAACTCTAAGCTGCAGGGATCTGAAGAAGGGACCAGTTTGTGTGTGTCCCAGAAAACAGCGAATTCTTCAGGGTTGAGTCATGACTCCACAGCATATGGGGCTAAATTCGCCCATCCCAGTGGATTACAACAAGTCTTTGCGGCTTTTTAAAGGATTAAAAAGAGAAATGCTCTGACCACTTCTATCCATAATTCAATCATACTAAGAAAGATAAATGCTGGATGTGAGCCAATGCGATCTTTGTGCGCTCGCTCAGCTCAGACTTACCTTCTCTCCTCTTTCTTTGGACACTTGTCTTTTGTCATTCATATCACACTTGTTACCCAGGATCATTCTTTCAACATCTGAAGAAGCGTGCTGCGGGGGAAAAAGCAGATGCCACAGGAGCAGTCAAAGAAGAGCAGTTATTCCACAGGCAAATCCTAACTTGTCAGAACTCTGCCTACAAACCGGACTTTCACTCCAGTCGCAGACGAGGGAGGAAAGTGACAGCACAGGAAACTCTGTCAACACCCCCGGCTCGCCCCCCGCCCAGGGTTATTACAGCCACTGCGAGTCTCTTTCTGCGTATGAGCGTACAGGAAAAGGCCGGTGGTCATTACATGGCAATACTTCCACATACTTTGGGTCAGAAAAAGGAACAAGGAATTTAGATCTTCTGAAAGACATACATTTAAGGGGCCTGGCAGTGGCACATCTAATAGAGCATACGCCGTTACAATGTGCAAGGACCTGGGTTCAAGCCTTAGGTCTCCACCTGGGGGGTGGGGGATCACAAGAGGTAAAGCCATGTTCCAGGGCACTCTCTCTCTCCCTCTCTCTCATATACAAATAACTAATTCTTAAGTATCAGAAATCCACACACATTTGTAATAGAACGTCAGATAAAGAGCCAGTCTCTGGGGGGCTGGGTGGTGGCACACCTGGTTGAGCACACATGTTACAGTGCTCAAGGACCCAGGTTCAAGCCTCTGGTCTCCACCTGCAGGGGGAAAGCTTCACAAGTGGTGAAGCAGGGCTGCAGGTGTCCCTCTGTCTCTCACCCTCTCTGTGACTCCCCTTCCCTCTCAATTTCTCTGTCTCTATGCAATAATTAATACATAAAATATTTAAAGTAACACAAATTTATGTAGGCCTCTGTACATGTGTACAAAATGATTTCAGAGTCAGAGAAAAAAAAGATGATCATAATACATCAATCAGGAAGCCAACCAAACTTCAGCTATGGAAGATGGAGAAAACAGAAGCTGCGGAAATAAAGAGGCTTTTGCCAGTTGAAATGTTAAGCAGGATAAGAAAGGAAAGAGTACTATTCATATGTGTAATATAAATAAATCAAGCAAACTTGCAAAAAAAAAAATCAGTTGTAATTACCAAATTGACTCGGGTTTGGAGAGAACTATGCTGGTTACCAGAGGGGAGGGGAGGGTAAGTGGAGGGCTCTTTGGTATAACGGCCTTGAATGTGGTGAGTCTTAGATACACAGTTAGGATATTTGTCACATTTTATTTCTAAAATCTTATAATACTATAAACCAATGTTAAAGGGATTTTAAGATGCATGTTCCCACGCATTAACTGGGAACTCGATGTTGTCACCTTGACTCAACTTTTTCCGGGGCTTCCTGAGCAGAGCGGGAAGTCACTTCTTTCTGGCCTCAGTTTCCTTCTATGTCAAGTGGGGACTTGGGTTCAACTATTTCTTTCCCTTTTTTTTGTATTTATTTGTTTTCCCTTTTGTTTCCCTTGTTGTTTTGTTGTTGTAGTTATTATTGTTGTTACTGATGTAGTCATTGTTGGATAGGACAGAGAGGAGGAGAGAAAGAAAGACACCTGCAGCCCTGCTTCACCGCCTGTGAAGCGACTCCCCTGCAGGTGGGGAGCCGGGGGCTCGAACCGGGATCCTTAAGCCAGTCCTTGCGCTTGGCGCCACATGCGCTTAACCCACTGCGCTACCGCCCGACTCCTGGGTTCAACTATTTCTAAGATCTGGCCCCAAGCTTAAAATTCTATGACAGTCCTCCCCACCTGCCCCGACCGTGCTCATGTCTGGCGGAGCAGCCCATCTGTGGCACTGGGGACCCTGTCCTCCGGGCTCCCTGTCCCTGTCCTACTTCTCTCTGGGACTTAGCTGCCTCTGTGAGGGACAGACACAGCCCTCTGCAAGCACCCAGCAGCCATCATCATCCCAACAGCTTCACACGATCCTAGTGTCAGCATACATACCTCTTCGATGTTTCTGATCCAGTTTTTAATATTGTCGAAGGACTTTTCATTTGTGATGTCATAGACCAGCATAATCCCCTGTGAGAGAACAAACTTCACTGAGCACTTCATGTATTTAAAAATAGAGAAAAAAAATCCTCAATGAATTCCTCTCAAGAACAAAACAAAATGACGACAGCAAAAACCCCTTTGGTCTGCCTTTATGTTTATAAAGGGAGTGCACGATGAATGCTTAGGACCTACAAACAAAGGCAGAAGAGTTCTTGCACTGTCACACCCTCACAGTAACTACTCTGTTTTCACGGTTCAGCTTTGATTAATTAGTGTTTATAGCGAAGGAGATACAGCCATACTTGCTGACCTCACAGATAAGAATCACACCGGTTGGAACAGAAAGAGGGGTTAAGGAAAAGCAGAGATAACACCGAGAGTAAGAGGCAATACTCCTGGGGTGTAGTTGCTTATTCCAAGTCGAAACTGCCCTGTCTCTTCTGCTGATGTAAGCTTTTGTCAACCAAAAAAAAAAAATGAGTGTTTAGGTGACCAATACTAACCTCTGTCCCCCTCCTTCTGGCCCCAGATGTGCATGCTTTACTTTGGCTGTGCTCCAAAGGAGACCTTTACATGCTCAAGAAAACACAGTGTGGGGGGGGTCGGGCGAAGTGCAGAGGGTTAAGCACGTAAGGCACACAGCACAAGGACCAGTGTAAGGATCCTGGTTCAAGCCCCAGTGTAAGGATCCTGGTTCAAGCCCCCGGCTCCCCACCTGCAGGAGTGTCACCTCACAAGCAGTGAAGCAGGTCTGCAGGTGTCTATCTTTCTCTCCCTCTGTCTTCCCCTCCTCTATTGATTTCTCTCTGTCCTACCCAACAACAATGACATCAATAAAAACAATAATAATAACCACAACAATAATAAAAACAAGGACAACAAAAGGGAAAATAAGCAAATAAATATTTTTTAAAAAGCAAATACAGTCAGGGGCCAGGTGGTGGTGCACCTGGTTAAGTGCACACGTTACAATGTGCAAGGACCCAGGTTCAAGCCCCTGGCCCCCATCTGCAGGGGGAAAAGCTTCACGAGTGAAGTAAGGCTTCAGATGTCTCTCTGTCTTTCTCCCTATCTCCTCTTCCCCTATCAATTTCTCTCTGTCTCTACCCAATAATGAATAAATAAAAAAAAAAAAAGAAAATACAGTCAAAGGGAAATATCAAAGTGGAGGACTGTACATTGAAATGGTACCGTCTGTGTCCTGTATATTTCACCACAGTAAATAACAGAACCTGAGTGACTCCTGGTCTCGAGTGTCAGCTGCCCCCAGCAGTAAACACACCCCGTAACCACTCCCGCTGACTCCCCCCCTTCAAGCTTGTACCCACATCTGGTCTTTCCTGCACTGCGTCTGTCCAGGGGCGCTCTGGCCAGCCCTCACCGGGAGTGTGGACACAGTGTGTGGCCAGGGTGACTGGCACTCCTCCAGAGCCAGAGGCACGAAACCGGTCCCCCGTGCGCTGCCTGGGCCGTCCTCGCCGACACTGGGTGCGCTGAGGGCAGTGTGCACGGCCGCAGGCTTGTCATTCTTCACCCTTCCCGGTCTCCATGTCCTCATCCGGGAGAGGAGGACGGCGCACCTTCCACACTGGGTTCCTGGGACGACTAGCTGAGATGGGATTCCGGAAAGTGTTTAACCTACAACCCTGGGCTCCACTTGGACTCAGGAAATGGCATCTCAGTTTGCTTCTTCTGTTTCCACAGCAGAGGATCTTTGTGTCTTATGTTTGTGAGCTATTATAAATAGACTCAAGATGTGCTACTTAAAAATCCTTAGCAGGGCCAGGCAGTGGTGCACCTGGTTAAGTGCACACATTACCATGCACGAGGACCCAGGTTCGAGCCCCCATTAACCCACCTGCAGGGGGGATTGCTTCATCAGCAGGTCTGCAGGTGTCTCTTTGTTTCTCTCCCTGTCTCTCCCTCCCCTGTCAATTTCTTTCTGCCCTATACAATTAAAAAACGGGGGGGGGGGGGGGTTTGTCAATAAGCCGCTCCTCGGGGGGAAAACAAACAGCACTGAACGCAATGAATGTCCGAGGTCCCAGGTTCGATCCCTGCTACTAGCACGTGCCAGAGGTGAGTGGTTCTCTGGTCTTTCAGTCTTTCCCCATCAGAAATAAAACAGCAATTATTTGCTTATTTATTAAATTTAATGCCGCCGGGGTTATTACTGGGGCTCAGTGCCAGAAGTACAAATCCACCACGCCCAGTGGCCATTTTCCCTTCCTCTCCCCCATTCTATTTTCTGTGAAAGGACAGAGAGAAATTGGGGGTGGGGAAGCAGAGAGGGAGAGAGAAAGACAGACACCTGCAGACCTGTTTCACTGCTTGTAAAGTGCCCCCGCCCCACAGGTAGGGGACGGGCTCGAACCCAGGTCCTTGTGCATGGTAACACGGGTGCTTAAACAGGTGCACCACTGTCCACCCCATAAATGAATCTTTTTTCAAACCCTTGATTAACAGAAAGGTTTGTGTGGATAACACAACTCTAATTAAGGCTCCTCCAAACTGCCTGGCACCAACCCTGTTGTGGTGTCATGTGCTCTGGAACCCTTCCAGCGGGGAAACAAACAGCCAGCAAACTACTTCCTCGAACCCAAGCCCCACCCCTGCCTTTGATTCCAATCTGAGCCCAATAGAGAACTGCTGTGTGGGTCCTCGGCACAGTGGCCTTTCACAGGTGGGACGTGGAGGCCAGGAACCCAGAGCTCACCGAGTGCTGTGGGTACAAAGGCGGTAGAGCTTTAGAAAGGGCGCCCCGATCTTTTTTTTGTGGGGACGACTCTGATAGTGGGGCTTGAGTGGTAGTGGACGAGGATGGGAGGGCACTGTGACAAGAGGGGCCCCTTGCACTTGGAAAGAATATATATTCTTTGGGGGGGGGGATGAAAGGTTCTGAATTTATCTGTTAAGTTCATCTCATCTATTCATTTCAGGCCTCTATTCCCTTGTTGATTTTTCTGTCCTGATGATCTGTCTCTTGCTCTGAGTCATGTGTTGAGGTCTCCGTGCTGCTGCCGATGTCTCCCTGAAGGTCAGTAAGTACTTTATTTGGCAGTCTAGATGCCCATCTACAGATGACCAGCTAAGGAAGTTATGGATACGTATTCCATGGAATACTACTCTGCCATCAAAAAGATGACATTGTCTCCTCTGGACAAAATGGATGGGCTGGAGGTGATTACACTTAATGAAATAAATAAAGAGATAAAAGACAATTGCCAGATGGTTTCACTCATATGTGGAATCTAGAGGTCTGATTCACATGAACTTGGAAAAAACAAAAAAACAGAAGCAAGCAAACTGTAAGACTTGTGAGAACTCTGGTGGTTTCTCTGGGAGGTGGGAGGCTGAGGAGACAGAACTTTGGTCGCAGGTGTGGTGTGGAGCTAGCCCCTGTCATCTTATAACCTTGTAACCTTCTATAACCATCAGTAATAAAATGAAATGAAGAGAAGGCCCTGTGGTCGATCACTTCCTCCTCCCAGAGACCAGGAGATGCTGGCTGTCACCAGGGACAAGGAGCCAGGCATGAGGGCAGCTGCTGGGTGGGGCGTCCTGGTCTCGGCAACCACTTCCAGGACTCTGAGTACACGGGGGTCCCATCCTCGTTCCGAGCTCCCGGCCGCGTGGGGCCTGAGCCTCTATGCCGGGTCTGTGCCTGCCGCTCCAGCACAGTCCTGCTTCTCGGCTGCTTGATGCTCCCCACATGCTCCCCAGATCCCCACAGAAGCTGCTCCGGCACCCTGAGCTGCTCAGGGTGGAGCCAGGGGGTGGCTGGCAGGACCCGCCAGGGTCTAGGCCTCGGGAAGCTGCCATTAAGGGGAGGGAAACCGCCCCAGAAGAGTCGCTCAGAATGCGAAGAGGCGCTCTGGAGCCCCTAGTACTAACTATGCGCTGCAAGTACTATCAAAGGCACTTCTCTAAAACCCAAGTCACAAAAGAAAAAACAGCTTGTTGTCATGGCCGCTGTGTCCTACAGAGCTGTTAAGTGAAAAATGCCCATTTTCTTCCCCCTCCCCGGAAGGCGGATCAAGCCCTTTTCGCACTCACCATGGCTCCCCTGTAGTACGCGGTTGTGATGGTGCGGAATCTCTCCTGGCCGGCTGTGTCCCTGAAAGGGGGACGAAGGAGAGGGGGGGAGAAGTCAGCGTCAGGGAGGGGGAGTCAGGAGAGGCTGCAGGCGGAGAAAGCTCGCCAGCTCACTAGTGCAGGGGTCAGGGGAGGCGGTGGGGCACCACCTGCTGACTCGCTGGCTCTGTGAGCAGGGAGTGGAGGGGTGCAGAGCTCATGGGGGCTTGGGTTAAGAACCTGGACCTCGGTGACCAAAGCCGCAGTCCTGCCAGGAGCCAGTGTGCTCTGCTGTTGAGACACGGGGCGGAGAGAATCACTGCACCTGTTCTGGACCTCGGGGGTGGTGAGAACCCTCTTGGCGTTTTGCTCCCATGATTGAGATCTGATCTCTGTACAGAGTGGTCTGGGACTTGGTGACTGTGTGAGTTTGGCTCAGTGAGGCTGAGCGATGCCCAAGGACTCTGAGATAGGAAGGGCACCTCAAAATTACCTATGTTCTTGCCTTTTAGCTGTGGCATACCATCAAAATACATTCTGAAAAATGCAAAAGCTTCTAATTGCAGTTACTGAAGCAGTCCCCACAGAGGAAGTCAACTTTCCTTGGGACGCAGAAAAAAAAATCAATATTCCTAAAAGTTGGCAACTTCCAGCCAAAAAATAATTTGCTGCTTATGCTACTGAGGCAAACTAAGTCACACGCTATTTTATTGTTCCTGTTTTTTTTTTTTTAATGGTCTCTTGTCTTTTTAATATTTATTTTCTTTTGTTGCCCTCACATGCTATTTTAAAGGTGGTGTTTACAGGACTGTAGATGCTTTGGGAGAACAATTTCACCTCTTTTCACACTGTGTTTTACCACAGGACGCCCACCACCACACACTGCAATGATTTAAGTGCAGGAGAGAAAAAAGGCTCTTGTGGAAATATACTGAAATCTAATATATACTAAACCTAAAAAAAAAAAAAGATCTAATATATACTAGATCCAAAAGAAACACAGCAAATTAAAACTGTTAATAAATGCTTTAACACTTATGGTGGCCGTTACAAAAATATTTCCCCAGGGCGGCTCTGGGGCTTTGCACATGCACAACTCAAACTACTTTTTTTTATTCAGAGAGACAAAGAGAGTGAGAGAGAGACACACACACACACACACACACACACACACACACACACACACAAAGCTTCCTCCACAGTGACGCCCACGGGGAGTCGGGGCTCAAACCTAGGTTGTCCACATGGCAATGGGGACCCGCTACCAGCTGAACTATCCTCTCGAGTCCCCCCCCCAAAAAACTTTTCTTCTGTGTTCCCATGAGGCCCGTCACAGACCCACCATCCTCCTGCAGGTGAGGCCGCAGCTCAGTGTGTAGCTGTCAGTCTCAGAGCTGCCCTGAGGCAGGTTCGACCCTTGAAGGAGACCTTAAGAGCCCGGGTCTTGGCTGCTCTGTGAAGAGACAGGCCTCCTTCCCTGGCTTTCTCGAATCCCAATTAGAACCCTCCCTGGTTTTTTTTTTTTTTTTTTTTTTAAATATTTTATTTATTTATTAATGAGAGGGATAGGAGAGAGAGAAAGAACCAGACATCGCTCTGGTACATGTGCTGCCGGGGAGTGAACTCAGGACCTCATGCTTGAGAGATCAACGTTTTATCCACTGTGCCACCTTCCGGACCACTGACCCCTCTCTGTTTGGTGCATGGCAAACACTTCACAGAAAAAAAGAAAAGTGGAGCACTTCTGAGCAGATGAAACCCAGCTCCTTGGGTCTTTACACACTAGAGTGGACCTGCTGGGGTCCAGTCAGTGCAGACCTCTCCCTACTGGTCCCCATCTCCCAAGGATGCCAGTTAGTTGAATCCATAGATGCCAAAGGCGCACAGACTGAGGACCAACTAAAAGTCGGAGTCAGAGTTTCCACTGTGCAGAAGCAGCGCCCTGATCCCTCCAACCAACATGGTTCATGTGTCAGCTGTGCTTGACTCAGAGCCAACGGGGGAGTGAGGAAAGATCAGCGCGCCATGCAGGCTGTGAAGTCCGGCTGCAGCCGGCTCTGCTGCTGAGGGCATGGCTAAATGTGCCATGAGGCCCTCGGCCACTCTGCCTTTAGTTCTAAGTAGCCAGTTGCGTGGCCTGGGAGATGGCACAGTGGATAAAGCATTAGACTCTCAAGCATGAGGTCCCGAGTTTGATCCCTGGCACCACATGTACCAGAGTGATGTCTGGTTCCTCCTCTCTCTCGTAAGTAAATAAAAATGTTTTTTAAAAAGCAGCTGGTCACCAGCAGGCTCCTGGACACACATCTCATTGCTCAGATCAGACCACAGAGCAGAGAGGTCACAACTATTCTTTCCTCCCACTTAAAATAAAATATATAATATTTGGCTTCTAAATAAAATATTTAAAGTAGATAAGGGGGGGCGGTAGCACACCTGGTTGAGCACACGTGTTACCATGCTCAAGAACCCAGGTTCAGACCCCCAGTCCCCACCTGTAGGGGGGAAGCTTCATGAGCGGTGAAGCTGTGCTGCTGGTGTCTCTTCCCCACTCTGTCTTCTCCTTCCCTCTGGGTCTGTCTCTGCTTCTTTCAAATAAATATTTAGAATAAATGCATCTGTATATTGGCTTTTTATTAAATACTAATAGATGGAAAAGGCAGCTTGTAGTGGTCATGGAGTTTTCCAAACTCTAAGTCCTAGTTTTGTCCTCTACAAAAGAGCTGTACAGTTACCCTGACAGGAAACGGAAGTTACTCTGTAGTGAAAAGAGGCAAGACAGTGCTTGGTGAGAACACGAGGGAGCCTCTGGCACGACAGAATGTTCTAGATCCTGATCGTGATGCTGCTGCATGGGTTTATTTTGCCCAGCCTCAGCAGACTGTACAATTGCTCTTATGTAAATTATACCTTGATAAAGACGGTTCTTAAAAAAAGAGGAACTCTCAGAAGGCTAGAAATGGGCCTACCCTATGACCCGGCAATTCCTCTCTTGAGGATATAGCCTAAGGAACCAAACACAGCCATCCAAAAAGATCTGTGCCTACCTAGGTTCACAGCAGTGCAACTTTTAATAGCTAAGACCTGGAAGCAATCTACGTGTTCAAGGGACTGAGAAGCTTGCAGTCTGTATACACTAACAGAACACCACTCTGCCTTAAGAGGTGATGAATTCACTTCCATCTCATCTTGGATGGAGCTATCAAATAATGATCAATCGTTTTATTCTGGCCCTGGGATAAAAGAAGCAAAGCAACCAAAGGGAGCACTGGCTCTACAAGGTCCCACGGAAGACCCAGTGCTGGAAACCCAGGCGTGCTTACAAAGAGTGGGGGGAAATCTGAGAATTTCTGAGTTCAAGGCAAAAAATACTCGGAACCACACTGATTCCCTATAGTCTGGCAAATCCTGCAGGAATGAATTGGTGAGAGCTGGGTGAACACACAGGCATCTGTCTCACGTGCCGAGTGTGAGGGCTGAGGGCACTGTGCCCTTTCTCCTATTTCCCGCTGCAGTGCTCCGCAGACAGGTAGGAAATACGCCATGATGTGCCAAAGACGGGGGGGGGGGGGGGGGGGCTGAGATGTCACTGGTCTCACCAATTCACTTCCCCAGCATGGAAGAAAAGGAGACCACCCCACCCACCCAAGGAACCAGGTTCTTAATTTAGAGGCAGCCCTGGTATAGGGGAGGGGAAAATTTCTCTTTGCCCCTAGCAGTTCTTTTTCCTGGTCCAGTAATTAAGTTGACCCAAGGCATATGAATAGAAAACCAAAACAGAACTAGACAAAAAATAAATAAATAAAACAAACAAGAAAAAAAAAAAAAAACCTGTGGGAGTTGGGCAGTAGCGCAGCAGGTTAAGCGCATGTGGCGCCAAGCGCAAGGACCAGCGTAAGGATCCCCGTTTGAGCCCCAGCTCCCCAGCTGCAGGGAAGTCGCTTCACAGGTAGTGAAGCAGGTCTGCAGGTGTCTATTTTTCTCTCTCCCTCTCCTATCCAACAACAACGACATCAATAACAACAACAATAATAACTACAACAATACAACAACAAGGGCAACAAAAGGGGATAAATAAATATAGAAAATTTATTTAAAAAAAACAAAACCCTGCAGGTTGTCTTTCTTGCAGGACACCTCTGGGTCTACAGCTTATGAAATGAACACGGCGCTGAATTTGGGCTCCTGTCAGCCACAGGAACAATTCAGCTACGAAGGACAGAGAGACTTTGGATTCAGACACAAATTCAGTGAGAGACTAAATGGTTTGTTGTTCACAGGCTACACAGGCCCAGAATTCTTTGCCTGGGGAATAAGGAGTCTCGCTCCCTCCCAGCGCAGGCAGGGTGCTTCATTTCCTGCTCTCGGAGTCAGAGGGGGTCAGTGTCATTCTTCAGGGACTGTTTCTCAAACCACTTGAATTCCAAGTAGCTAGTATGGAACTCTGGTGCATTTTGAGGTGACCTGCCCTGAGCCCCATATGGTCAGAAGTCAGATCTCCATTTCCCAGTCAGGGCTCCTACCACCTGGCTATTTTGCCTTCTCTGATTTCACACCTACAAGCACAAGAATAAAAAGAAGAAGAAGTAAAAAAAAAAAAAGAAAAAGAAAAAAGTAGGTTACTTTTTTTTTTAAGGGGAGAACTGTCTCCCCTTTAAAATTAGCAAGGGAAGAATGCATTCTCAGCTCTCTTCTGCCTCCTTGCTTTGCCACCCACAGTGGGGAGACCTTTAAAACTCCTGTCCCCTCATCTTCGTTTTCACAGATTAGCTCTGACTTGGCACAATTCACACTTAAAGTCCTGATTTAGGTAGAAAGTCTGTGTTTTTTCTTTCTCTCTTTTTTTTCTTTTTCACTCACCATATCTGAAGCTTTATTTTCTTGCCATCCAGTTCTATTGTTCTGATTTTAAAATCAATTCCTGCCAAAAGGAGGGAAAAAAAAAAGGGCATGTTAAATTTCTTCAACTGTAACCCAAGTCTCACTAGGAGAAGGACAAAGGTTCCTATTGAGAAAGAGCTCTCCATCCCGCTGGAAAATGTGAACACAGAGAGGGTGTGAATGGTATGTTTCCTCTCAATGCAGGCTCCAGAAAGGAATGCTAATTACCCTGCAAAGAATTCCCACACATGTTAAATGCACCGTATTATTCGCCTTATTATTTTGCAACAAATAGATCGCATCCCTCCAAGTTGCATAGTTCAGATGGACTGAGAACAGGCATACCCCCCACTTCCTGAATTATATACAGAGCCTCCTGAAACTCCCCACTCCCCCAGCCCCAATACTTCTCTAAAGAGGACTGGGGATCTCTTTACAATGTCTTTTCCCACTGTGTGTGTGTGTGTGTGTGTGTGTGTGTGTGTGTGTGTGTGTGTGTGTGTGTGTAGGGAGAGCCTGCATACTCATGCAGTGAACAACTATTCTAAACGCATGTTAATGAATGATCCCTGGAACCTGCTGGTCAGAGCTAAACAGCCTACAACAGTTTTTAGTCCTGGCCGCACATTAGAACTTCCCGCAGAATGCAAGAGAGAAAGAAAGGCCTCTTCCCCAGATTCCCAGCATCTGGTCTGATTGGTCATTTTTAAAGGCTCCAGGTGATTCTCACCTGTACGTAACACTGGGCAGGGTTTGGCAAGTAGCCTGTGGAGGAGGAGGGGAGAACTGGCACTTCAAAAGGTCCCCCTCTCCTGCATCTGCTTCCTTCCACCTCCCAGCCCCGCCCCCAGATGGCAGCTCCAAATGAACTTAGCAACCTTGACAACAGAGGACCACCAAGTCCCCGAGAAACCGCCCACTCACCGGGAATGAACTGCTCCCCTCTCTGAGGGAACCAGATCAGGGAACACAACTCCGGGGGCAATAAACTAAATAAAAACTAAATCAATCTGGCGACTTGGCTTTGTTCTACATTTTTCAATTTGTCTGCATTCTGCATAGAACCGAATCCCCTTCAAGTGGCTTTTTACAGACACTTCCAGAAGACGAGCAAAATGACGCATAAACTGCAGTTATTTGGAGGAGGAAAGGAAAAAAAATAGCCTTCATGACTTGGCTCCTAGGCTATTTCCTCAGAGAAACATCGCACACACTCTAAGAGGTGACCCCACCCCCACCCCAGCCCTGGCTGTAGGTAGCCCAGAGGCATCCACCCAGCAGCTTTCCCTCTGCCCACTTTGCCCCAAGGGGCCTCGGGGACTCTCCACAGAGACACACACCGGAGGCCTCCTCCGCCACTCTCCCCTCAGCAGTGCCTGAGGCCTGTGGGCAGAGCTGGTGTGATCCCCAGTCCCCGGCTTCTCTGGCCCTCTGCCTCTAAGGCACCTCCATAGTGGGGCCTGGAACGACAGGAGAGAAACTTGGCAGCACAGCGCGAGCATGCTGTCAGTGTCACGGGCATGGCTGGTGCCACTGGACAGAATGTGTACTGACCTTCCATTTTTTAGACCCCTCCAAATCCAGTGGTGAGGAAGGCCTGCTTGCCCCTCCCCGCGCTATTCTGCGGTGCTGGCATGGAGAACTGCCGCCCGACCCCTGCAGCCTGCAGGCAGTGTGCTCCATCACCAGGTTTCTCCCTAAGGGCGTTTTGTTGTTTGTTTACTCCCTTTTGTTGCCCTTGTTGTTTGTCTGCCGTTGTTCTTGGGTAGGACAGAGGGAAATGGAGAGAGGAGGAAGACAGAGAGGGGGAGAGAAAGACAGACACCTGCAGACCTCCTTCACCGCCTGTGAATCGACTCCCCTGCAGGTGGGGAGCCGGGGGGCTCAAACTGGGATCCTGATGCTGATCTATGTGCTTTCCACCATGTGCGCTTAACCTGCTGCGCCACAGCTCGGCCCAGCTCCCCCTCATGACTTTTTTTTTTAAATCTGATTTCCCCCATTAAAAAAATTTTTTTTTCCTTGATAGAAACAGAAATCAAGAGGGAAGGGAAAGAGGAGAGAGAGAGAGAGAGATGCAACTGCAGCTCTGCTTCACCACTTGGGAGGCTTCCCTTCTGCAGGTGGAGACAGGTGGGGTTCTACCTGGGCCCTTGCGCCTGGTCACGTGTGCTCAAACGGAGAAGGTACCGCTGCCCAGCCCCAAGCCGTGACTTTTCAAGTCCACCGAAACAGCAAGTAGAAAGGCAGTTACTAGGAATTTAAAAAGGGCTGGTGTGGAGAGCTGCCTCATGGGCAGAGCTTCAGGTCTGCAAGAAGAGGAGAAGAGGGATCTCACAGCCATTGAGTATACTTAACACAGCAGTGCTTTTATGAATGGCTAAGAGGCTTTATTTTACGTTAAATGTGATTTTTTTTCTATCATATAAGGGGGGGGGGAATTCCTGCCTTTCAAAATGCCTCCTGTACACCTGGACACGATTTACTGAAATGGATCTAGGGTCTCATACTCCACCATCTCAGAGTTCATTCATAGTTTACTTCTTAATCTGGTGCCAGGGCCAGCAGTGTAAATTTGTTCATGCTTAAAAAAAATTAGAGAGCGCGGGGACAGAGTGAGAAGAAAGACACCACAGCACTGTTCCCTCGTTCATGGTGTCACCCTGGCCCTGGGGCTGGAACCCAGGGTCCTGGGCATGGCAAGTACCCACTCTACCAGGTGTGCCACATCCCAGCCCCTCGTGCGCATTTTAAACAAGAGACATCTATCAAATGCATCCTTAGTCTGGCTCACAAGGCTTTAAGGCTGGTGCTGCCCTGGGTGGAGACTCAAGGGTAACTTTCCCACTGTCATTCCACACGGGAGCTATTTGTTTCAAGGCTCCCCGAGAGTCTCAATTACTCTCCATTCATTTCAGATGGTTAGGAAACCTCCTGCTGGCCTAGCCTTTTGTTGTCCATGCTGCTGGCCCTGTTACCTCTCAGCTGACCCTAGAAGCTGCTTCCCTGATCTGTGCTGGCTAGCCGGCCTTTCGCTATTGAGAAGTGTTCGGTGTTTGTCGGGGTTGTGAGCAGTGGTCTCTAGTCTTGCTTCTGTTTATGCTCTAGCCCGGTCAAGAGAGCACGACTCCACTCAAAATGGAGAAGTGTTTACAGCTAAAAAGCGTGGGTGATTCTAGAGGGGCAGAAGGGGGCCTCCTGACTGCTCTGTCCCTCTGTGTCTTTATCCTTCTGAAGAGGCTGAGAGGCTCTGGCTCCAGGCAGCTGATCCATCATTTGTTTGTTTGTTTGTTTATTTTCTTGCCTCCAGGGTTACTGCTGGGGCTCAGTGCCTGCACTATGAATCCACTGCTCCTAGAGGCTATTTTTTCCCTTTTGTTGCCCTTGTTGTTGTTGGATAGGACAGAGAGAAATTGACAGAAGGGGAAGACAGAGGGGAGAGAAAGACAGACACTTGCAGACCTGTGTCACCGCTTGTGAAGCGACTGCCCTGCAGGTGGGGAGCTGGGGGCTTGAACCGGGATCCTTGAGCTGGTCCTTGCACTTCGTGCCATGTGCGCTTAACCCGATGCGCCATGGCCTGGCCCCGTGTTGGAAGGTGGTTTGGGACTGGGACCCCTTCAGCTGTAAGTCATCACCCATTCGCCCATTTGCTTCTGAGGACCCTCCGGGCACACGTGGATTCTGATGGCGGCACCTCTCGGCCCCCAGCCGCAGCCCCTTACCCTCTCGAGCCTGCCAGCACTCTTTCTCCATCCCTCCCTGCTCAGTCACACTCATTATGCCCTCCAGGTCTGACTTCAGTGGAGTCATTCGACCCAGCGTGGGCGGGTTTATTAAGATGCTGCCCTGAGCTGCGTTGACCTCAGTAAGGGCTGCCTAAGACCTTGGAGAAGCTGCAGGGGGGTGAGACCCGCTTCAGGTAAAGGCCAGGTCCTACTTGGTGAGCTGAGAACCCCGACACACCTTGGGGGTGTGCTACAGCCAGCGCTGTAAGGGTGCGGAGACTAGTTCAGCGAGCAGGTGAGGATGTGTGTGTTCTGATCGCTGCACAGCAGTTACAGTGGGATATGCAGTTAGGACTAACATCCGCTCTGCAATGGACAGTGAAGACCATTTCCTGCAGCGGCTACTCCAAGAGTCGAAAAATAATGAGATGATCATGTGACCATGCCAATTAGGGGGCTTCCTGCTGCAGACAGAACCGCCAGGTCAGGCTAGCAGCCGGCCAGTTGTTGACTCATCTAGGCAGCTCGCAAGGAGGGAGGAGTGGGCTGACCTCTGCCCCCTGGGCCCGGCCCTCCTGGGAGGCTAGATTTCATCCCCTGCCTGCCGGAAAGCAGTTCCTCAGCACAACAGCCTGGACAGGACATCGTCTTCTGGCCTCTTGATCTTGAAAGTACCGAGACAGAGTCCCTGGGGGTGCGTGAGTTCTGGGACTTGGGCTGCGTGCCTGGACCAGTCACAGCCTCGGCCAGGAACCAAAATGAGATGAACCGCCTCCCTTTCCTGAATCTGCTGGCACTGGGTCACCCCCACCCACCTCTGGAGGGTCCAGCGAGTCCCCAAGCCCACACGAGAGACGGGCTGTGCATTTAGGCTCCAGGAGGCCCTCGGGTCCCAGGCGCTTTCTGGGAATCATCGCAGGGGCAGGCAGCACATCATGTGAGAGCCGCGTCCCAAATCACAACCTGTGTCCCCCCTCAGCCTCCACCCAGCCGGCAGCAGAGCCCACAGAGCCCCTTGGCTCAGCAGATGGCACCCTGACACTGCAGCTCCTGTGCTGTCAGCTCTGACCCCACGGTGATTTTTGTTCATGGCTTTAAAGAGCTATTCTCATGGATATGCACCTAGTCGCACTCCCCAGGGATTCCGAACATCTCCAGGTACGTGCACACACACACGTACACACACGTACACACACACGGGTTTTCTTCCCCCTCCTGGACTGATTCTCATGTTAAACTGTTACTCATAATGGCTGCATCTTAAGGAGACGGGAAACAAGAAAAAATTACAGAACTCGAGGCCCAGAAAAGTCCCACTGAGATCTAGCCTGCCCTGCCTGTATGCCTGAGAACTGAGGCCCTCGAGACAGAGCAGCCCACCGGATTCACAAAGGCCAGTTCACAGGGGGTGTAAAATCCCACTCTGGCATCTGAAGAACAGAACTTCCCAGCGGGACATGTACAAAAAGGTCTGTCTCCCTGGGGTCACAGCAACACTAGTGACGGGGAAATGTTCTGACCAGGAAAACAGCGGTGGGTGTGCAGGAGAATGCCACGGAGCTGGGGCAGTGGCCTGGAAAGCAGGCGTTACAGAAGCCACTGCAGAGTCAGAGCCAAACTGTGTCTGCAAACCTTCAAACATGCCAAGGATAACAGTATGTTCCATTTATATATTGGTCCATGAGTAGAGTCACGGAAACAAGAGTGGCCAGGGACACAGCCTGATGGTTCTGCAAAAGGCTTTCATGGCTAAGGCTCTAAGGCCCAACATTCAAACCCAGCACCATCATAAATCAGAGCGGAGCAGAACTTGGTAGGAAAGGGCAAGGAAAGGGAAAGGGGAGGAAAAGGAAAGGAAGAAATATAGAGGGGGGATGGAGGGAGGGAGAGAGGAAGTGAAAGGAAGAGAAAGGGGGCAGGCGTTGGCGCACCTGGTTAAGTGCTCACATTACAGCGCACAAGGACCCAGGTTCAAGCCCCTGGTCCCCACCTGCAGCAGGAGGAAAGCCTCACAAGTGATGGTGAAGTAGAATTGCAGGTCTCTCTCCTTCTCTATTCCCCCTTCCCTCTCAATTTCTCTCTGCCTCTGTCCAGTTTAAAAAGGAGAGAGAGAGAGACAGAGAGAGAGAGAGAGAGAGACAGAGAGAGAGAGAGAGAGAGAGAAAGAGGAGTCTAGCGCAGCAGGTTAAGTGCACATGGCACAAAGTGCAAGGACCAGCGCAAGGGTCCTGGTTTGAGCCCCCAGCTCCCCACCTATAGAGGGGTTGCTTCACAAGTGGTGAAGCAGGTCTGCAGGTATCTATCTTTCCCCTCTGTTTTCCCCTCCTCTCAATTTCTCTCAGTCCTATCCAACAACAACGAGAGCATAACAACAACAGTAACAAGAAACAACAAGGGCAACAAAAGGGAGAAAATAGCCTTCAGGGAGCAGTGGGTTCATAGTGTAGGCACTGAGCCCCAGCAATAATCATGGGGGCGGGGGGGGGGGGGGAGGAGGAAGGGAGGCACGTTTTTTATGAGAATCAACAAATTCAGGAGAGCTGCTTCCTGAGGAGAGAAAGGATCACAAGACAGGGGTTCATGGTGACTTCAAATCTGTTTACAATTCATTATTTCTAAAAGCTGAGCAGTGGTGAGTGGATGTTTTTGTATGCCTGAAACTTCATACTGTTTTGTTTTTTAAAAGGAATGACTAGTTATCTGGAAAAATGACTGTGGAGGCACTGGATATTAACAGATGGGTGTTGGGGTGGGGGGAATCAGACCATTTTTTAGAGCTGAAAGGCACCAAAAATTCAGACTGATCTTGAAAAAGCAGGCCTTACTCTCCTGTTTAATACGCAGAGTCTAGGAGGCCTTGATGTACAGGAATGGGCAAGACGGGGAGGGCCTGAGATGCCAAGCGAGATGTGTGGTGATGGGGGTGGAGGGCACTGACCCAGCAGAGAGGCTCCGTGAGGGGTGTGGAGAGAGCACTTGCCCAAAGCACTGGGTATTCAGATTTCTCAGAAGAGTTGGAAGGAGTGGATGGAGGGCTTGGCCAGCAGAACTGAGAGCTACGAACCTTGAACTTGGACCACCTTCCCTTCCACAAAATAGCTAAATTTGTCACTTCTACACTCCAGTCGGATACTCGGTTGAGAAGAGCCATATCCTTTGCTTCCTCAAGAGCACAGGGGCTACCCCCTGGCTTGTGGAGGGGTGAGGGAAAGCAACCAGGTAGGGACTTTCCAGGCCTGCAGAGCTCACTCTGGGTCCAGCCAGTGGCCCTGGCCCTTAGCACAAGTTGTGGTTCGTGGCATTTCTGCCTTGTGGTGCTGGAGCCTGGAAGATGCGTAGTCTGTAGTCTTCTCTTCCACAGGGGCTGTCTGGAGAAGCCTGCTGCCTGGCCCAGGAGAACCAGAGGTGAACAGACAGCAGGGCTGTCCCGCAGCTGAGGCCGCCATGTCTGGGTCCACCCGAGATCTTCAACAAAGCCAGTCTGGCTGCATGCGAGAGACAGAATGTCTGTAACTTTTTACCTCTCCTCCTCTTCTTTTCCACTATATACTTCATTTGGCTGGATAAGAAAGAGATAGGGAGCGAGACAGAGACACCTGCAGCCCTGCTTCACTGCTTGTGTAACTCCCCTCCCCCACCGCACAGGTGGGGACAGGGCTTGAACTTGGGTCCTTGTGCATGATGACATGTGCACTCAGCCAGGTGTGCCCCTGCCTGGTTCCTCCATTTCCCTTTCAACGAGTGACAGCAAGGCTAGTTCTGCTGCTGAGTGTGCGTGTCCACAGTGTCACCATCTCATGGAGAAGCCACTGCTCCCCTTTGACCTACTTTAGGGAGCAGAAGTGAGCACTGTCCTTTTACAAGCAGAAAGGCAAGGCTGTACTTTGTTTCAAAAGCACATGTGGAAACATCTGTGATCCCAGACCAAGTGAGCACGGGCTGTGTGGTTGGTCTATTTACACTTTAGATAGTCTGGAAGTAGACAAGAAACTTCCCAAACACTGAGGTCCGTTTTAGAGAAATGTTAAGTGCACTTCCCCACTCAAATTTTTTATTATTAATTACAAAGGAACAGTGAAGATGGGTCCTGCAAGTCACATTTAGCTGGTGCTCTCAAAACGAGTTAATGAGATTTTTGGAGTAGCTGACTTGAAAGATAATTGGTTGAAATGTCTAATTAGAAAAATAGATGACTGAAATAGGAAGCCTATGAGTCACAAATTGAAACTGGAAAAATGTTGCATTTTCAAAATAAAGGACACAGAGAAAACATACAAAAGTAGAAATACAGGGAGTCGGGCGGTAGCACAGTGGATTAAGCCACATGGCGCAAAGCACAAGGACCGGCGTAAGGATCCTGGTTCAAGCTCCTGGCTGCCCTCCTGCAGGGGAGTCAGCTCACAAGTGGTGAAGCAGGTCTGCAGGTGTCTATCTCTCCCCCTTTCTGTCTTCCCTCCTCTCTCCATTTCTCTCTGTCCTATCCAACAACGACGACATCAATAACAACAACAATAATACAACAAGGGCAACAAAAGGGAATAAATAAATAACAAAAAAAATCCTAAAGATTAGGAGAAAAATAGCATTAAAAATCAGCTTAGAGACAGTTTACTTATATCTAGTTAGTTGTTAGTTATTGTTCCCAGGATTATGGCTAGGACTCAGTGCCCGTGCCATGAATCCACCACTCCCAGTGACCATTTCTTATTCTTTTAATTTGATGGGACAGAAATTGAGGAGAGGGGGAGATAAAGAAAGAAGAAGAAGACAGACAGAAAGACAGATAGACACACACACACACACACCTGCAGTATTGCTTCACCACTTGTGAAGCTTCCCCTCTGCAGATGGGGAGCTGGGGGGCTTGAACCTGGGTCCTTGCACATGGTCACATATGTACTCAAGCAGGTGTCCCACCACGGGCCTCTAAAGCCACTAGAACAGTCTAGAATGCCCTCCTGGCAGCCAACTATGTCAGACTGGTTTAATCCAGCAGAGGAAAAATGGGATTTATAATTTTTTATATTAAATTTTTTTAAACAAAGATTTGCTTAACTGAGCCAGAGAGCTGGCTCACCTTGGGAAGGGACGTGCTATACCACACCCACAAGCCAGGTTTGAGTCCAGTCCTCACACCACCGGGGGAAGCTCCTGTGCTGTGGTGTCTCTCCCTCTCCTGTGTCTCTGTATCTTCCTTTTAATTTGAAAAAAAAAAAAAAGTTGACTCGGAGTGGCAACAGCCAAAAATATATACATGTTTATTTACTACGAAAGAGAGGGGAAAGAAAAGGCAATATTCAGCTGACAGTAGTTGGTGCCAAGGGCTGAACCTGGGGCTTTAAGCACGCAATTCTGTGCTCTGACAGGCTGAGTTCACCTGCATGTCTGGAGGGTTGCTGTGTTTTCACAGATGGACTAACAAGTGGTCTTTGAATAATTTCCCCTTAAACAGAATACCTAATACACTAGCTTTAAAAAGGGGGAGAGGTAGATTTTTTTTGTTCAGATTTCTTTGATCATTTTATTCTCAGTGTTCAGTTAAGCTCCAGAGACAGTGGAGCCCCAGAGTGACACATTTCACCACTTCCTGCTGAAAAGCTGTACATCTTGACACTATTTCAGAATCTCCTACTTGCTACTGGATTAAACACGATCGTTGGCACTCCCCACAAGGCAGCTACACCCATAGAGTCTAATCACACCAACAGATGAAAACAAATGTTTAATCTAATTCTAGAAACTCAGAGGGTCTTACTAATTTTTCACTGGGTCTTAAGCATGTCGGGACAGACACAAAAACAGTACAGCTAAGAGTTTTAAGTAATACCTACATTTGAGATAGCCATGGGACTCTATAGATTACAATGTCAGGATCTACTCACCCTAAAAATGCCCTCAAGAATGAAGAGGGAAAACAGAAAATCATTATATTACATGCCCAATGATAACTGCTGAGGCTGAACTGTGTGCACAAGTAAAAGGTTTCCAAATGTGTAACTACAAAAGTGTCAAGAGGAGACGCACACACACACACACACACACACACACACACACACCAGAAATAGCAAAGTGTATTAACAGAGCTGTGACAACTTAAAGTCTGCAGAAAACCCCCAAAAGAGAATGAGAACATTAAATCTGATTAAGGAGCACAGATTACCCGGCATGCGGCTCGCCGTTCGAGAATGGCCGAGTGAATAGATGACATGTCTCTCCTGCAAATCTTGTACTTGCCAAAGGAGATATGTGCTAAGTATTACTCAGTCTACAAGCTGCTCTGTGCTTGGAGCTGTCAAAATGTGGAGCTTGACCAGGGGTATACCACAGACGGTGAAGCAGTGCTATGGTATCTCTCCTGTCTCTGTCTCTTCCTCTGTTCTCTATAAAAAGTAAAGATATGACCCAGGAGGCAGCACAGTGGACTCTCAAGCACAAGAGTCCCTACCTCTTTTGTTTGTTTGTTTTAATCAGAGCACTGTTCAGCTCTGGCTTATGGTGGTGCGGAGGATTGAACCTGGGACTTGGGAGCCTCAGGCATGAGAATCTGTTTGCATAACCATTATGCTATCTACCCTCTGCCCGAGAGTCCCTATTTCTATGCCCAGCACCATGTGTAAAGAGAAGGATGCTCTGGTTTCTCAATAAATAAATCTGAAGTGAAGGAGATAGCATGACGTTTATGCAGAAAGACTCATACCTGAGGCTCCCAAGTCCCAGGTTCAATCCATAAGGCAGAGATGAGCTGCTCTAGTAGGAAAAAAATTTTTTAAAAAAATGTGGAGCTCAGAGGTATGTCAATGAGCAGAAGTGTTACCTTCTTTTCCTAGGGAGCTTGCTTTACAAATGAAACTTTGACGAAATGAAAAGTCAGCAGTGTCAGCTGAGGAGCACTTCTCGAGCTGGGCTGTTCCCGAGTGAAGCCAGCTGCGGCTCTGAGTTCACGAACCCTCACAACATGAGTCACTGTCACTTTCCCAAACATGGAATTTCCTTGCTTGCACTTTTGACCACTTGGGACCCAGTGTCTTCCAACTGAGGGTGGAGGAGTTACTGGGGTTAGTTAAAAGATGAAGACAGAAAAGGAAATCCCTGCTTTTATGCACCATTGCTCTGGGAAAACCGAACTGCCAACTCCACAGAATTATCCCTGGAAAAAACGACAGCGACATTCCAATGATGGTGCACTTAAAATGCAGTGAAGCCGACCCTTCTTCCTATCTTTTCAAGTACTGACTGCGTGTCATATTTTCCATTCATTTGGAGGAAAGGGAAAGGAGCAGGCGTCTGTCTTTCTCTCCCCGTCTTCCCGATCTCACTCTATTTCTCTCTGTTTTATCCAACAAACAGCAGCAGCAGCACAACAACAACAACAACAACAACAATGGCAACAAAATAGGAAACAGTGGCCTCCAGAAGCAGTGGATTCATAATGCAGGCACTGAGCCCCAGTGATAACCCTGGGGGCAAAAAAAGAAAACACTGTCTTAAGTATTTGCCGGTGGATGGCCGTGTACACACGCGCACGCACGCGCACGCACACTTGGCTAATGGAAGCGTTTACTACGTGCATGATGATTATCAAGTTATCTTCAGCTTCACATTTGCAGATCAGAGGGTTGTGTGTACAAGCCCGGATGACATAACTCCCAGTAGGTGTTCTTCACTTCTGCTTGGGAAAGCTCTCTCCTGCTTGTGGCATTTCTGTTGATTTCTGTCTCGCCCTTCTCCCTGCCTCTAGTCCAACTGTTTATTTTAATCCCACCCATTAGCGGTAGCCCATTATCATCACCCATCTGTCACCGCGGCTGCAGTGAGCTGTGTGTGTGGCATCGCTGATGGCTTTGGGCAAGAAGAGGCTTCTGCTAGCTGGACCCAGAGCACTGTGTGCCTGCCGACGATACGCTTACTTTCTGTTCTCTGATTCTTTTCCCTTTATACAGAGACGAGCCAGTGGGAGAAGATGGGCAGGGGAGAGGTGGATGTTGCAGGAAAGAGACTCTGACTTTAGCTGACTCTTTGCTTCAGCCTTGGGTGATTTGCTATAGATAACCCTCCTTTTATAAAAAAGTACAAAATCTTGGGAGTTGGGCGGTAGCACAGCGGGTTAAGTGCAGGTGGCGCAAAGCACAAGGACTGGCTGTAAAGATCCTGGTTTGAGCCCCTGGCTCCCCACCTACAGGAGATTTTTTAAAATATTTATTTATTCCCTTTTGTTGCCCTTGTTTTTTATTGTTATAGTTATTGCTGTTGTTGTTATTGATGCCGTCATTGTTGGATGGGACAGAGAGAAATGGAGAGAGGAGGAGACAGACAGAGAGGGGGAGAGAAAGACATCTGCAGACCTGCTTCACCGCTTGTGAAGTGACTCCCCTGCAGGTGGGGAGCCGGGGGATTGAACCAAAGACATCTATTTTCAAACAGCTGCTCTCATACTCTAATGGCATGAAAAGCTATCTGGTACCACACTGATTTTTAATTAGGAACTGATTTTGAATTCTACTTTCTCAGCATGTTGTTACAAACATCCCACCTCCACCAACACCCCCAATAACTCAGCGAGGGGTCTCGGGCAGGACCACAAGAAAGTGACTCCAGCTTCCTTCCACGGAGTGTCCCTCGGCCCTGAAAAGAAGAGCTTGGCCCTCCAAGTTTCCTGATATCCACTTACTTCAAAACAGACAGTGTTTCCCAACGTGGAGAAGGACCCAGAAGGATCCCTGGTGGCCTGTTAGAAACTATATTTCTCAGGCAAGTTTTTCCAAGGTGCAAATTACAAAATGAATAATTTTCAAACATGTCATATTCAGGCTGTCGTTCCTCCACAGCCCCCAAGCCGAGGGCATGCAAGCTGTGAAACACTCGCTATGTCCAGTCTGCTCTGGGTCCTCATGGGCAATGGCCTTACGTCCCTCGAGATAAGAGAATGCCTGGGAGAAGGTAATCAGGGTCTATGTCTTCTCTTAGACACAGGGGGGGAAAAACTTTCTTTTTTCTCTTTTTCCTTCTTTCTTTCTTTCTTTCTTTCTTTCTTTTCTCCTTTCTTCTTTCCTTCCTTTCTTTTCCTCCTTCTTTCTTTCTTTCTTTCTTTCTTTCTTTCAGACTGACCCCATGGGTGCAAGAGAGAACAGAGCTGCTTTAGCACATGAAGTGCTAGGGATTGAACCCAGTCTTGTGCATGTAGGCCCTGCACTCTACTTGCTGAGCCATTTCCCTGCCCACCGTTACATTTTTAAAGCAGGAAGATATCCTGTAGAAAAGATAAGTGTGTGTGTTACAGTATATACAACAAAGCAGAGACCACACGTAGACAAGTATGTTACTGGGAGATGCTTGGCATCCCTGTAATATTCTCACGGACTCATTTCTCTGCACCAGGCAATTGTGAAGAAGCTTTTACACCTGCTGTAGTGGGACCAGCACTTACTACAACTAAGCTTTCAAGACCTAAGCTTTTGCAAGACCTCACCATGGAATACAGTGTTCTCTCTCGTGGAGAAAAGGCATTAAAAAATGTACAGACAATCAACACAACAAGTGCCACCCCAGCATGCTTCACTTCAGACTGTGTCCAGAGACTTCAGGTGTGGCATGACAACCCTTCAGCTTCACTACTCGGTGAGACCTTCCCTTTCATAGTATTCTCTAATTCCATTCCAGGTGATTCACTTCCTAGCAAAGTCCCAAAACCTAGATATAGATCAGGTCCCCTGAGATAGAGCATATATTCACACGTATCCATAAGCTAGAGAAAAATATATACCTGAAAGCAGAAGTACACAAGGGTCTGCAGTGAGTACCCCCCAACTCTTCATCTGCACTATTCCAGCCTTTAGGTCCATGATTGGTCAACAATTTGTTTGGCTTTGTATGTTAACTGTCTTTTCAGCCACCAGGTTCCGGATGCCGGCAGGATGCCAACCAGACTTCCCTGGATAGACGACCCCACCAATGTATCCTAGAGCTCTACTTCCCCAGAGACCCACCTTACTAGGGAAAGAGAGAGGCAGACTGGGAGTATGGACCGACCAGTCAACGCCCATGTTCATCGGGGAAGCAATTACAGAAGCCAGACCTTCCACCTTCTGCATCCCACAGTGACCCTAGGTCCATGCTCCCAGAGGGATAGAGAATAGGAAAGCTATCAGGGGAGGGGATGGGATATGGAGATCAGGTGGTGGGGACTGTGTGGAGTTGTACCCCTCCTATCCTACGGTTTTGTTAATGTCTCCTTTCTTAAATAAATAATTAAATTTAAAAAAATGTACCAGCCAATGCAATTCACACGCTTGAGCTGACCCCCGTCAGTGTCAATTAGAGACTACAGGCATAATCTAGAGATGATTTGTGTGGCCTTCCCTAATTCCTGCAGTTGCAATTTATCTGCTGTCGTGTGTGTGTGTGCGCGTGTGCGCGTGCGTGTGCGCGTGCGCGTGTGTATTGCTGGGAAAGAGTCAGGGAGGAACAAAGACAGCGTCTGCACATTTCATCTTTCCGTGCAGTCCCTGTCCCCAGTGAACACAGATTAAGGCTGAGTTCACCATGCAGTAATTTATTAATCATAGTTGATTAATCTAATCAGCTGTCAGACAGGAGAGGGCAACAGGGCAAGCTCTAATACAGTGAGCTCACTGGACTTGGAAAGGCTGCTCAGCTGAGCCCAGTGTGCACGAGCGCGTGTGCACAGACACACACTCACAAGGGGGTAAAAGAGTCCCGGTCAAATGATTTGCTTTGTACAACTTTAACTCCTGTTTATAAGATTCTATCACATAGTGGGGAGAGAGAGAGAGAGAGAAAGAGAGAGAACTTAAGTAAAGATTCTTTTTAAAGTTAACTCAGGAACAGAGGTTAGAGAAGTCTAAAATCTTGGGTGAGCAGGGAGTAGCCCAGGTCAGATGACTGCCATGGATATGCAGCTGAGAAAAACCTAGACAAACCCACCCCACACCTGTGGGCATCTAACTGTTGACAAGGGGGCCCAGACTATTCTTTTCTTTGCTTTTTAAAAAAAAATTATTATATTTATTTATTTTCCCTTTTGTTGCCCTTATTGTTTATCATCATTGCTGTTATTCTTGTTGTTATTGCTGTCGTTGTTGTTGGCTAGGACAGAGAGAAATGGAGAGAGGAGGGGAAGACAGAGAGGAGTAGAGAAGACAGATACCTACAGACCTGCTTCACCGCCTGTGAAGCGACTCCCCTGCAGGTGGGGAGCCGAGGACTCGAACCGGGATCGTTATGCCGGTCCTTGTGCTTTGTGCCATGTGTGCTTAGCCCGCTGCACTACCGCCTGACTCCCGGGGGCCCAGACTATTAAAGGGAGAAAGGAGAGTCTCTTCAACAAATGGTGTTGGGAAAATTGGGTTGAGACGTGCAGAAGAATGAAACCGAACCATCACATTTCACCACACACAAAAGTAAACTCCGAATAGACCAAGGATTTGGAATGTTAGATCAGAAACTATCAAATATTTAGAGGAAAATATTGGCAGCACTCTTTCTTTCTTTTTTTTTAAGAATTTATTTATTTATGAGAAAGATAGGAGGAGAGAGAGAAAGAACCAGACATCACTCTGATACATGTGCTGCCGGGGATTGAACTTGGGACCTCATGCTTGAGAGTCCAATGTTTTATCCACTGCACCACCTCCTGGACCACAAGCAGCACTCTTTCTTTCCCATCTAAATTTGATAGGCATCTTCAATGATAATCAATCCAATAGCAAATAAGACAAAATCAAAATTAAACCCATCAAACTGAAAAGCTTCTGCACAGCAAAAGAAACCACCACCCAAACAAAGAGACCCTTACAGAATGGGAGATCTTTACATGCTATACATCAGACAAAGGCTAATAACCAAAATATACAAAGAGCTCACCAAAGTCTGAAAAAGAAAAAAAAAATCTCATCCAAATATGGGGAAAGGAGAGGATATGAATAGAATATTCACCAAAGACGAGATCCAAAATGCCAACCAAATGAAAAAATGCTCCAAGTCACTGACTGCCAGAGAAATGCAAATAAAGACGACAATGAGATATCACTTCACCCCTGTGAGAATGTCAGACATCAGAAACAACAGCACCAACAAATGCTGGAGAGGTTGTGGGGTCAAAGGAACCCTCCTGCACTGCTGGTGGGAATGCTAATGGGTCCCACCCCTGTGGAGAACAGTCTGGAGAACTCTCAGAAGGCTAGAAATGGACCTGCCCTGTGACCCTGCAATTCCTCTCCTGGGGACATATCCCAAGGAACCCAACACACCCATCCAAACAGATCTGCGTAGACCTATGTTCACAGCAGCACAATTTGTAATAGCCAAAACCTGGAAGCAACCCAGGTGCCTAACCACAGATGAGTGGCTGAGCAAGTTGTGGTCTATATACACAGTGGAATACTACTCAGCTACTAAGAATAATAAATTCACCTTCTTGCCTCATCTTGGATGGAGCTTGAAGGAAACATGTGAGATAAGCCAGAAAGAGAAGGAAGAATATGGGATGATCTCACTCATAGAAGTTGAGAAATAAGAACAGAAAGGGAACACACAAAGCAGAACCTGGACTGGGCTTGGTGTACGGCACCCAAGTAAAGGTCTCCGGGGACAGGGGGACTTTCAGGTTCACCTTATGGGGGTTGGGGTGGGGAACAGTCCTTGGGTGTTGGGAACAGTGTGAAACTTACGGTCTTATAAATCA